>NC_135783.1:51713946-52013946 GCF_051106095.1 Pogona vitticeps
TATAGACTACAGCAAAATCTTTGAGTATGTAGATCATGAGAAACTATGGGTAGTTCTGAATGAAATGGGTGAGCCATTGTCCTGATGCATACCCGGTATTATGGACAAGAAGCTACCACTAGGACAGAAGATGAAGAGACAAAATGGTTTCCTATAGGCAAAGGTGCCAGACAAGGGTGTATTTTCTTATCTGTTCAGTCTGTACACAGAATATATCATATGGAAAACCAGACCAGATTCAGATGAAGGAGGAGTGAAAATTGGTGGAAGAAACATCAAGAAGTTAAGATATGAAGATGACACCATTTTACTAGCAGAAAACAGCAATGACTTGAAATGACTTTTAGTGAAAATGAAAGAAAGTGCCAAAAATGGACTGCAGTTGAATGTTACGAAGAGCACAGAAGAACTAAACAAGTTTAATATTTACAATGAAGAAATTGAGATAGACATTTTATATACCTTGGTTCAATCATCAATCTAAAGTGGGAGACTGCAGCCAATTAATTAGAAGACTGAGACTTGAAAGGGAAGCTATGAAAAAGTTTGAAAAGATTTATCAAGTGTAAGGATGTGAAACTGGAAACCAAGATCAGAATTATACACACTCTTGTTTTCGTGATCACCATGTATGGGTATAAAAGCTGGACAGTAAAAAAGCTGTCAGGAAAAACTTTGATTCCTTTGAAATATGGTGCTGGAGAAGAGCTTTGCAGATACCATGGAGTTCTGGGAAGGTGAACAAGTAGGTCCCAGAACAGATTAAGCCTGAAATATTTCTGGAGGAAAAAAATGTGAGGCTGGCCTACTTTGGGCACATCAAGATTTTCTGGAAAATACAGTAATGTTGGGAAAGGTTGGAGGCATCGGAAAAAGAGGAAAACTGAAAATTATATGGATTAACTCCCTAAAGGAGCACACACTTGAATTTACAAGAACCAAATAGAGCTGTTGATGACAGAACATCTTGGAGATCAGTCAGGTTACCATGAGTCAGAGGTGATTTGATGGCATATAGCAACAAGCCCAACGGCATAATTTTTCCAAGCTCTCCTTCAAGACAGTTCTCCCAAGCGGAGGCCTATGGATTGCCTTACCTCTACTGTGTACTGCACAATTATGTCATCTTTCTTTCCTTCTTTTTCCTTCTTTCACTTGCTTGTTTTCATTGATAAGGATGAGTTATTCAGGAGGTTCCTGAAGTGATTTCAAGAAAATACAGTATGTCTAGGTTAAGCGCTGTTGATTTTGTAGCTGTGCTTCTATTAGGAAATGAAAAACTTTTGTCCGCAGTGTATTCAACATTATTGTCCTTAATTCATCATTTGTAAAAAAGATCAATTAACACCCTTTTGTGATGGAAAAGGTTTATTGTCCATCCTGCTGCATCCAGTATGGTTTATTTCCTAATCCACCTACTTCCATAATCTAATGATCTTCTCTTTCATTATTGTCATTGATTTTTTTTCTTAAACTATTAAGCAGAGGCATTGATAAATAGGGCCAAGTGCCTGTTTGATGATGGAGACCCTTTGTCTCCTGAATTAAAATGAGCTTTTTTTTCACTTCAAAAGTCTTCCAGATTGTAAATCCATCACAGTAAATTGGCAAAACAAACTTGGAGAGAAGAATTAAACTTGCCAGATCTTGCAGAATCAAGACCAAGGCTTGAGGAATTACTTCTGTAAAGTAATCCATTAGCACTATTTGTTATCTACTGCTTTTTTAAAAAAATCATCATACAAACATTCGTATGTCAGAACATAGAAACCAAATTACAGTGGTGCCTTGCATAGCGAGGTTAATCCATTCCGGATTAACCTTCGCTATGCTGAAGCATCATTGAACGGGGCAGGGAATTCCATTGGAACGCATTAAACATGGTTTAATGCATTCCAAATGGAGCGAATACTCACCGTTCAGCGATGCTTCTAAATGGCCGGCAGCCATTTTCGCACCCTCCCCTCGAGGGCGCAAAAATGCTGCGCACGGCCATTTTGGGCCATTTCCAGGCTTCCGGCGGCCATTTTGGCAGCTGAACAGCTGATCGTCGGGCTTCGTTTTGCGAAGATCGGTAAGCGAAACGCTTACCGATCTTCGCAAAGCGAATTTTGCCCTATCTAAAAAACGTTGAGTGATCGCATTAGCGATCCCAAAAAAGGGATCGCTATGCGATTTCGTTGTTGTACGGTGCGCTCATTAAGCGAGGCACCACTGTATACCTTTAACAGCAAAATCCCAGAATCTTAGAATAATTGAATTAGAAAGGGTGTATAAGCACATTGAATCAAATCCCTTGCTAAATACAGCAATCCAAATCAAAGAAGATCTGACAAATGGTTGTCTAATTTTCTCTTACACGCCTCCAGCATAGAGCACTCACCTTCCCTCGAGGTCATTGGTTCCATGGTCATACAACTTGAACAGTTAAGATTTTTCCCCCCTGAAATTGGATTTGGAGACTATACTTCTGTTAACGCAGCTTAAAATAGCATTCGCCTTTTTTGCTACCACATTGCACTGTTGCCTTATGTTCAAGCACTTATTCATGTTAAATTTCATTCTGTTGTTTTCAGCCCAGTGCTCGAGTCTATCAAGATCTTTTTAATTTTTGTTCCTCTCTTCTAAGGTACTGTATTAACTATTCCACCCAGTTTTGTGTCATCTGCATGAATATTCCCTGTAGCCCCTCATTCAAGTCATTAATTAAAAATGTTGAAGAGCACCAGGCCCAGGACTGAGCCTTGTGATACCCCAATTCTTACCTCCTGTCAGTTTGAGAAGGAACCATTGATAAGCACTCTTTGAGTATGATTCTGTAACCAACTGGGGAATGAGGTGGAGATGAAAATCTGCTCTATCTCTTCCACATCCACATTGTACATCTGAAGCAAGTAAAGGTAAAGGTTCCCCTTGACATTTAGTCCAGTCATGTCTGACTCTAGAGGGCAGTGCTCATCCCCATTTCCAGGCCATGGAGCCAGCATGTGTCGATAGACAGTTTCCATGGTCACGTGGCCAGCACAACTAGACACAGAATGCCGTTACCTTTGCACTGAAGTAGTACCTATTTTTCTACTCACATTTCTACATGCTTTTGAACTGCTAGGTAGGCAGGAGCTGGGACAAGTGACAGGAGCTCACTCCGTTGTGTGGATTCGAACTGCTGGTCTTCTTACCTTGCAGCCCAGAGTTTTCTGCGGTTTAACCTGCAGCGCCACCATGCCACCTATACAACATGACAGCAAAGTTGAAGCCTGGGGAACCCTAGACGTCATTCTCTACCCACTCTATAGTTCACTGTGTTTTTTTTTTTCAGAGTGTACAAATGTTTCCAAAAGGTGCAATCATGTTTTTGAATGTACCATTCAGAATTCATATTGGTAAGAGGTGAAATACAGTAAGGAACAAAATTTTAGACAGATGAACAACTTTGTGGCTGCTACTTTTCCCAACCACATTAACGTCATCTTAATCCATTGGTCCACTTCCTATCTCACCTCTTTCAATAATAAGATATAGTTTCTATTTTTAAGTTCTTTCACCTCTGTGGTGACTACAGATGGGGAGTGCAGTGGCTCCCCCTATCAGTTCTGTGCCACAACAAAGGGCACAGAAGTGGGTGGGTGGCCCATCCTGTGACTTCTGTGTGTATCTTATAATGAATTGTAAAATGCATGTTTTATTTTATAATTATTTTTAAGTCTTATCGGTGTAATTAATTTTGTCTTATGGTGTTGATTATTGCTTTTCACATTTATTTATTTTTTTAATTATTTTATTTTATTTTATTTTATTTAACTTCTATGCTGCCCACATTACTCAAAGGTCTCTGGGCAGCTTACAACAATTAATTAAAATACAGTACAAATGTTGCAAACTGTCCAGAGTGGCCTTCAGCCAGATGAGCAGAATAATAAATAAATAAATAAATAAATAAATAAATAAATAAATAAATAAATAATACAAACAAACAGACAGGCAGACAGTCAAATAAATAAATAAATAAATAAATAAATAAATAAATAAATAAATAAATAAATAAATAAATAAATAAATAAATAAATAAATAAAGTGAAGACCCCATTCCTTGACATGGAAATCTACAAACAGCAAGGACAGGCCATTGATTGAATGCAGCATGCAGGACAGAAGGGCAGCAGGAGCACTAGCCATCTGCAGAAGTTGACACTCATGTTTTAGTTTTATTTGCATTTTGGCCTTTTCCCCAGCCACCAGGAGAAAGACCCAATTGGCTCGCAAAGGCAGCTGCCAGGAACGGAGTGAGGGAGGGACTTTAAAAGGGCAATAGGCAGAGCTCTCTTTGGTTTCATCTTGAAAAGCCTGTGAGAAGAGCCTTCAGTTCTGCATTGTCAGTTCTTTCACTCTAGTCCCATCATTCCTTTTTCCTAAGTCTGAAATTCATGCTGCTGCACCACAAGACTCAGTAGATTTTGCCACACGAAATGCAAGGAGTAATTATCTCAAAAGAAAGACAAGAGTATACTCTGCCTGATTGCCTTGATTTTTAAACCTCTCTCCCCCCCACTTCTACTCACAATACAGGAAGGACAGATTTAACACAAGAGATATGTGAGAGTGGTTTCTCACCCTACGAGTGACCAGTGGCTCTGTGATCCAGAAATGTACAAATTCCCCCAATTGTTTCGGTACTTTTGCACAGTGTGGGTTTTGCAAGCAATGTGACTGATGAGCATCTTGAACTTGGATGAAACACAAAAAAATGTTTGAGTGGTCTGAAACTCCCATTATATTTGTACAGAATCTCCTCTTGAATTCTGAGACAGGAAAAGGGACTTAGGGAAGAGACTCTTAATTCATGATTCATCCAAGCATGGATGAATCAACTGGGCAGATTCATATTCTGAAGGAGATGATTCTGAACTTCAGCAACATTACTATTTGCCATGCGATGATGCTAGAAAGCAGCAGCTTCTGCGCTGTCAGTTGCACAGGTTATTTCCTTGTTCCACTTCTTTCGAATTAAATCAAATGCAAAATAGAAAATGGATTTATTATGGGGGAAAAAATGACAGTGCTATGCTGATTTATATCACTTGCTGAACAAAATCCTCTCATATGGAATGGACAAGGTTGCTTGGGAAATCCAGTCAGTAAATGCATATCTAGTTGTCATAGCAACCAAGTTATTCAACTACTGCAGTATTGAGATAGTATTTCTCAAATCACAATCATTATCCAGTTAAACATGGGAAAGTAACAGAGTTAATCTTATATTTCAAAATCTACTGAAAGTAACAGAGTTAATCTTATATTAATTTCCACAGTTATTTTACAAAGGCTTAATTGGTCAACAGCAAAATGTTTAGGCCACAATCCAGCCTGACTTTTTAGAATTGAATCCAATATTTTAAATGGGCTTTACTCCATAAAAATTACTACAACCTAAAACTTTTGTTTCATTAATGAAAACAATTGTGTTCATTAGTACTGCTTCTGTACTACTTCTGTACCTATTCTGTGCTGCATTTCCCACACCACTTCACTTGCTCTTCGTTCCTCAGGTTGAACACTATTTTCCTTTTTTGAAAAAACTGAGGCAAAGAAGGTGTTGAGTAGTTCTGCCTTTTCCCTATCCCCTGTTAGTAATTGGTTGTCATCTCCACACAGATACCCTATCTTTTCCTTCTTTTTCTTTTTACTGCTGACATAACTAAAATCCCTTTTTATTATTTTTAATTTCTCTAGCAAGCCTAAGTTCATGCTGTGCTCTAGCTTTTCTTAACATTCCCCTTGTATTCCTCTTTGGTGCTTTCCCCATTTTTCCATTTCTTGTACATTTTTTTACACAGCTGAGTTGAAAGTTCTTTAGTCAACCATTCTGGTTTCTTTAGACATCTCCCATTTTCCCCTTTTGTTGGAACAGTCTTAGATTGTGCCTTTAGTATCTCAGTTCTAAAAAATTCCCATCCATCCTGAACTCCCCTCTCCTTTAGTGCCTCTGTCCACAGAATTTCAGCCAATAATTACACTTGGCTTCCCCTTCCCACTGTATAACAAATTCCAAGAGAGCATGCCCACCTAAGGCTCCCACCACTTCAGCCTCATTAACAAGGTCCTCCCTGTTGGTTAAGATTAGATCTAAAATAGCTGTTTACCTTGTTGCCTCTTCCACCTTCTGGACCATGAAATTGTCTGCAAAGCCAGTAAGAAATTTGTTGGACCTTGTGTTCTTGGCAGAGTTCAACTGCCAACATATATCAGGATAGTTGAAATCTCCCATTACTACTGCATCTTTCCCTTTTGAATGTGTGGCCATCTGCTCCAGGAAGACTTCATCCAACTCCTCAGACTGGCTCAACAATCCAAATGGAGACTGTAGCCAAGCAATCAGAGGAAAACTCAGAAGAGCAGCAATGAAGGAATTGTAAAAGATCATCAAGTGTAAGGATGTGTCACTAGAGGCCAAAACCAAGATCAAGCCATACTGTTCTATTTCCAGTCACCATATATGGATGTAAAATCTGAACAGTAAAGAAAACTGACAGGGGAAAAATTGATTTATTTGAATGTGGTGCTAGAGGAGAGCTTTACAGATATTCTGGACTGGCATAAAGATGAACAAGTGGATCCTAGATCAAATCAAGCCTCAACTATCTCTGGAGGCAAAAATGTTGAAGCTGAGGCTGTCCTACTTTGGGCATATCATGAGAAGGCAGGATTCTCTGGAAAAGACAATAATGCTGGGAAGGGTAGAAGGCAGCAGGAAAAGAGGAAGACTAAATACAAGGTGAACTGACTCCTAAAGAAAGCCACAGACTTTGGTTTACAAGATTTGAGCAGGGCAGTTAAAGACAGGATCTTCTGGAGATTGCTCATTCATAGGTTCACCATGACTTGACTTGACAGCACATAACAACAACAAACATTTCATGTAAAAAGAGACATTGTTAAATGGTAGGCCAAAATTATGTAATTAATATTTTCTCCTTGTTTTTGTTCTACTGTGAGTTGGATGCCATCGTGACTATTTGGATTTTAATAACTGATATAATATGCATATGTTGATTTTGATAATTGCTTGAAACCTGCCAGTTTTCTCATTTCCAATCATGTTGAAGCTTTTTGAAAACTACAAGAAAATTTCCTAATATTCCTCATCAAGGATTCTAGGCCTACTTATAACAGGGAATAGAGGAAGCATAACTGAATGCATCGAGCTATGCATTAGAGTAAGCATGTGCAGAAATGTGTTGTAAATCACAATAGCAGCCAACTTATCTCAAACATTCATTCAGTTACTGGTATTTTTCATGATATAAAATTTAGTCACATCTTGCTATGGGTAGAATAAAATTAAGCCAAATCCAGAAGAGAGACTAGTTATGATTGTCTATGATGTTCAAAAGCTTGTATATTTAAGATTCATCCAGAAATGCATTACTTTCAGCCAGTGTCTTGTAAGTGAAGCATATGCACGCAAACAGACATATATACACATGTGTGTGTGTTAGATGACAGCTATATATACATATAGCTCTCATCTAACCTATGCTCCACAAATGCCTTTGTCAATACTGGTGAGCTGTTGCTTCTCTCTTACCTATCCTGGACATTTGCATTAAAAAGCCTTTCCTTGCCCCAAAGTTCTCAGTAGCAGTACAACAGTATGTCTCCAGAGTCTATATAATTACGTTTCTCTAGCTGATTTCATTGATGCCGTCAAGACTGCAAGCTTATTTTCTAAGGCTCATGGTTTCAGCAATGAAATTTTACTCTTTCTTTCATTGATGTCTCATTGCTCAGACATGTCAGTGCAATCCTCCTTGTGCACATCTGGAGGTCTAGAAACAAAGTTTTTTCTTCTGACATAGAAATAAGTCAGAAAAGACTACAGATTCTCACATTTGCATTATTTACAGTTTTGTCATTTTCAGTGGAATCATATGTGGGAGGTGGGCAACGATTTAGTGCTGTTGTTGTTTAGTTGTTAAGTCATATCCGACTCTTCGGGACGCCATGGACCAGAGCACACCAGGCCCTTCTGTTTTCCACTGCCTCCCGGAGTTGGGTCAAAGTACTATTGGTCACTTCAACCAACCATCTCATCCTCTGTCGTCCCTTTCTTCTCTTGCCTTCTCGCTTTCCCAGCATCAGAGTCTTTTCCAGGGAGTCTTCTCTTCTCATGAGATGGCCAAAGTATTGGAGCCTCAGCTTCAGGATCTACCCTTCCAGTGAGCACTCAGGGTTGATTTCCTTTAGAATTGATAGGTTTGTTGTCCTTGCAGTCCAAGGGACTCTCAAGAGTCTCCTCCAGCACCACAATTCAAAGGCATCAATTCTTCGGTGGTCAGCTTTCTTTATGGTCCAGCTCGCACTTCCATACATCACTACTGGAAAAACCATAGCTTTGACTATGTGTACTTTTGTTGGCAAGGTGATGTCTCTGCTTTTAAAGATGCTGTCAAAGTTTGTCACTACTTTCCTCCCAAGAAGCAGGCGTCTTTTAATTTTGTGGCTGCTGTCACCATCTGCAGTGATCATGTTGCTTCCTGTCCTGCGTATAGGTTTCTCAGGAGATAGATAAAGTGGTCAGGCACTCCCATT
Organism: Pogona vitticeps; assembly: GCF_051106095.1. NCBI lineage: Eukaryota > Metazoa > Chordata > Lepidosauria > Squamata > Agamidae > Pogona > Pogona vitticeps. Next base: position 51,722,536 of record NC_135783.1, read on the forward strand.
TCTTTAAGGACTTGCCATAGTTTGCTGTGGTCCATATAGTCAAAGGCCTTTGTGTAGTCAATGAAGCAGAAGTAGATGTTTTTCTGGAACTCTCTAGCTTTCTCCATAATCCAGTGCATGTTAGCAATTTGGTCTCTAGTTCCTCTGCCCCTTTGAAATACAGCTTGTACTTCTGGGAGTTCTCGGTCCACAGACTGCTGAAGCCTACCTTGGAGGATTTTCAGCATAACCTTGCTAGTGTGTGAAATGAGTGCAATTGTATGGTAGTTGGAGCATTCTTTGGCACTGCCCTTCTTTGGGATTGGGATGTAGACTGATCTTTTCCAATCCTCTGGCCATTGCTGAGTTTTCTAAACTTGCTGGCATATTGAATGTAGCACCTTAACAGCGTCAACTTTTAAGATTTTAAATAGTTCCACTGGAATGCCTCTCCTCCACTGGCCTTGTTGTTAGCCATGCTTTCTAAGGCCCACTGGACTTCACTCTCTAGGATGTCTGGCTCAAGGTCAGCAACCACACTATTTGGGTTGTCCGGGACATCCAGATCTTTCTGGTATAATTTCTCTGTGTATTCTTGCCACCTCTTCTTGATGTCTTCTGCTTCTGTAAGTTCCCTACCATTTTTGTTCTTTATCATGTCTATCTTTGCACAAAATGTTCCTTTAATAGCTCCAATTTTCTTGAACACGTCTCTGGTTTTCCCCTTCTATTATTTTCATCTATTTCTTTGCACTGTTCATTTAAGAAGGCCCTCTTGTCTCTCCTTGCTATTCTTTTAGTTCACTGAGAGCCAGGATGTCTATTATTATTATTATTATTATTATTATTATTATTATTATTATTATTATTATTATTATTATTATTATTATTATTATTATTATTATTATTATTATTATTATTATTATTATTATTATTATTATTATTATTATTATTATTATTATTATTAATACCCCACCTATCTAGTCATTTTAGACCACTCTAGGCAGCTTACAACATTATTCTTGCCATCTCCTGTTTGACCAGATCCAGCTGACCAAGGTTCATTGATTTTACATTCCAGGTTCCTATGCAGTAGTTTCCTTTGCAGCATCGGACTTTCCTTTCACTTCCGGGTATGTCCACAGCTGAACATTCTTTTGGCTTTGGCCCGACCACTTCATTAGCTCTGGAGCTACTTGTACTTGTCCACTGCTCTTCCTCAGTAGCATTTTGGATGCCTTCCTACCTGGGGGGCCCATCTTCCAGCATCATATCTTTTAGCGTTTTGTTTCTGTCCATGGAGTTTTCTTGGCAAAGATACTGGAGTGGCTTGGCAATTCCTGCTCCAGGTGGAGTGCGTTTAGTCAGAACTCTCCACTATGACTTGTCCATTTTGGGTGTCCCTGCACGGCATAGCCCATAGCTTCTCTGAATTACTCAAGGCCTTTCACCATGACAAGGCAGCAATCTGTGAAGAGGGATTTAGTGCTAGCAGACTCTAATACAAAGTGCTAAAGAGGTTTGATTGGCTTTGGGGGATTAAAACAGAGCCATGTGTGCTTGTGGGAAAATACATGGAATGTGTGGGATTGGGACAGAACATATTGCATAAATGTATCAGTGTGACATGTCTATCTGTTAAATCAAAGCAGGATCTTGTAAGCAGCTAGTGTATAATACCAGTGTAGTTTAGTGCTTAGAATGTACTAGGACTCAGTAGACCCAGGTTCAAATCTCTACCCAACAATGAAACTTTGTGGTTGACCTTGGGCCTATTTTTTCAGCTTGATGAACCTCACAGGGTTTTTGAGGGGTTAAACTGGGAAGAAGAGGACATTCACATGTCTGAAGTTACTGGAGGAATGACAAGACACTCATGAAATAAAGAAATAAATAAGACTAAAAGTAAATTTTAGACTCTTGTAGAGTGCAGGTGGCATACAAGTCAGATAAATAAAATAAAATAAATTACACAAGAAAACAGAAGAAGCTGCCCAGTGATGTTTCCAACAGGAGAGGATGGAGCAGAAGGTGAAATCACTGGCAGCAGACCATCTAGTCTGACACTCAACTTCTACTTCTGCAAGGTCCAATAACACTGTGTTACAATGAGCTGAGTATTAGCATAGTACAATACAGTTGTGCCCCACTTAACGATTGCCCTGCATTATGATGAATCCAGTTTATGACGATGTTTTTGCGGCCGCAATTGCAATTGCAAAACCATGTTTTAAATGGGGTTTTTTCGCTTTGCGAAGATCGGTTCCCTGCTTCGGGAACCAATTCTTCACATTACAACGATCAAAACAGCTGATTGTCAGGTTTTCAAAATGGCCGCCGGGTGCTCAAAATGGCTCCCTGCTGTGCTTCAGGATGGATTCCTCGCTATACAGGCACAAAAATGGCCGCCGTATGAAGGATCTTCGCTGGACAGTGAGTTTTTAGCCCAGTGGAGTGCATTAATTGGGTTTTAATGCTTTTCAATTTTTATTTTTTTTTTGCTTTATGACGTTTTTGCTCTACAGAGATTTCGCTGGAACTAATTAACTTTGTTAAGCAAGGCACCACTGTATTGACTTCATATAGAAAGACCAAGCTGTCAAATCTGGTTTTGTGCTCGGGGAAAGAGAACATAGTATCAACCACTCCTTCTGGCTACTCCAATACAGCACACTGAAGAAGAATTTTGGCCTCAGACCTTTCACTCTCCACCCCCTGAAAAATTGCGGGGGTGGTGGTGGTGGCAGAGAAGAAAAGACAAACTTAATCCATTACACTTTTGTGCCCACTCACAGGATAATGGGACCCACTGAATGCAGCTGAAGCTGGACTTTGGTGCCATGGGAGAAGGAGGCATGGACAAGGCAGATTTGTGGTCCATTTCATCCTAGTAGACTCATTGGTCCTGTCCTCACAAACGAAAAGCTGTTTTCTGAGTCCTGTGAATACTCACACTACCTTTACCCCTTCTTCATATGGACCTGTATCTTCCAGGATTTCAAATGTCTCAAGAGATTATATTTGTCTGGGTGGAGGTGTTAAATCTGTCAGTACAGTAAAGGTAAAGATTCCCCTTGACATTTTTAGTCCAGTCGTGTCCGACTTTAGGGGGCGGTGCTCATCCTGCTTTTCAAGTCATCGAGCCAGCGCCTGTCCGAAGACAGTTTTCCGTTGTCACGTGGCCAGCGTGACTAGGGAATGCCATTTTACCTTCCCACCGAGGTGTTACCTATTTATCTACTCGCATTTACATGCTTTCGAACTGCTAGGTTGGCGAGGAGCTGGGACAAAGCAATGGGAGCTCACTCCATCACGTGGATTCGATCTTACGACTGCTGGTCTTCTGACCCTGCAGCACAGGCTTCTGCGGTTTAGTCCACAGTGCCACCACATCCCTTTTGTCAGTACAGTACCTGTCACTAAATTCACTGTGATTTCAGCTCCCTTGTCTTCCTATCCTTCTATGACAGTCTCTCATTAAAATACTTGAAATACTGTGAATAAAGCAGAAGTGCTTTCATTGCAATGGAAGTTTTGACATATTTTGTATATCCAAGGGGAAGAAAAAAATCCTGAAATTCTTTGCATCTCTTTACCTGTTCTAAGTAAATGACATCACCATTTGAAAATTACTGTCTGGGAGAAGGGATGATCTCCTATTGTGCTTCCAGAAGCTTGGCCTGAGCAGTGCCTGCCATAATGAGTTCTTATCCTTTTCTACTCCCAGGATGAATCAAGTCATATTATGACTGCATAAAAAAAAGAATTGTAAACTATAACCCCAAATAACAACATGGAAAATCTGAGTCTTTATCAGTGTGCATTTCCAGAGAATATCATTGAAGGGTCTCTTGGACTTTCTTGTCCCTGAGACCAAAAGAAAACATTCTTTTACCAATGACCTCTATATATTGTGTCTCTATGAAATGGATGGCGCGCGCGAAGGGGCGCTTTTTCGCGCCGATTGAGCCCCGCGCGTTGTTTTGCTCCCTTTGCCCCGATTGGGAGGCAGGACAGCATGAGTCTCGCGTTGCCTTGCGAGATTTCAGTTGATTTAAGGGAGCTGCCTAGCTCAGACGGGGCTCTTTCGCTTTCGGCAGCAGAGAGAGAAGGAGCTCTTTGGCAGCCGGTTTTTGAGTCAGCGTCGTGGAGTCTGGTTTGGAGGGGTGGCAGCGCTGAGCTCCATCCTTTGGGTGGCTGGACGGGGAGCGAGCGTGGTGCTTTTCCTTTGGCCCGGGAGTCCGAGCGGGGGAGAGGAGGGAGAGCTAGGAGGGAGAGCTGGGCGGCGCGCGGCGGGCGTAGCGCCCTGCCGCGCGTGCAGGGTGATCGGCTCGGCCCTTCCCTCCTCTTCGTCGGTCATTCAGTGGTGAGGGGGGTGGTTTCTTTTCCCGGTACTGCTCCGTGTTAGGGAGGCTCCCGGGTCTGGCTCGGCAACGCGCGGTGGTGTCAGGGTAGGAGCGCGCGGGGCAGCAAAGGGTTCGACGCGGCAGCGTTGGTTTGGGATACCGGTCTACCCCCCTTTAGCAGGGGGTCTTGATTGTTTTGCGCTGCAGTGTTAAAAAAAAAAAAAAAAAAAAAAAAAAGAAGGGGGACGCCATTTTGTTTTGGCGGGAAGGCGGGGATTAGCCCCGTCCGCCATTTTGAGGGCTAGTTTAAGCATTAGGATACAAAAAAAAAAAAATAAAAAATAAAAAAAAAATAAAATAAAATAAAATAAAATAAGATAAGATAAAATAAAATACTAAATAAATAAGCGCCTATTTACTAATATAAATAAATTCGGTATCTCTGCCTTGGTGGGTGATTGGTAGGAAAAGGGGGGAATTCGGGGGGGGAAGGTTTGGGGGGGGGCTTGAGGGTTAAAGGGTAAGGATAAGATATAGGCAAAATATATTAAGAAGGGTGAGGAGCATTGGAGTGGAAAAAATATATATATATATAAATAAACAAACAAATGATAGATAAATAAAATAAAGTTAAAAGGGATAATAATAATAATAAATATAAAAAATATATACATATATATATATTTATATATATATAGTAAATAAATAAATAAATAAATAAATAAATAAATAAATAAATAAAAAAAGGTCTTCATAAGATTGTACAGTCAATTGGAATAATTAGTTGATTGAAGTAAGAGGGCTTGTAGTTAATTGATCTTGAAGGGGTCACAAGGCCCTCTGTTGGGGGATTTCTTGGGGGCACAAGATCTACTGGTGAAAGGTAGGGCGAGCCCTAGGGCTGGTCTGTTGCTGGACGTTCGTCTGGTGGTGGACGCTTGAAGTTTGGATACAGGGGTAAACACGACAATAATACGATATTACTGCTACTACTACGACTACTACTACTAAGACGAATAAGCATAAGAATAATAAGAATTGTTAAGAATAACAAGAATAGAAGCTGTTCGGCATAACAAAAACAGCAGACGAATAATTAAGGATGCCGCCAAAAAAAGGAGGGGGCAATAAGAAGGGCAAGGCTCCCGCGAAGCGGCGACCTGTTCCACAGGTATCCCCTCCTGGGTCATCATCTGATGAGGAGTCTTGGGCCGCAATTAAGGAATTGCAAGCCAAAGTGGCTTTCTTAGAGGCTAAAAAAAGGGAAAAACAGGCCCATAGAGGCAGTGAGGTTACCCCACGCTGCTCAACTAGGGATACTAAGGCGAGGCGCAGGGCCGAAATGCGTGCTATGACCCAAGAATTAACAAGGCGTCTTAATGCTGTTGATTCTGAGCAGGAGCAAGAGGGTGATGGATGGAATGTGGATGAAGAAACAACATCCGGTGGGGCGACTGGAGGTCGAAAAAGGAAGAAGAATGAGGCGTCAGACGGTGCAGGGGTTGCTGCAGGAACATCGGCCGGGTTTGACCCTTATGACGAACCCCCTACAAGTTCACAAGGGGCTTTTGAAGCTTCAAGTGCAGCGGGGGTTGTGATGGGTGAGTATGAGTCTTTACCCAATGCACTTAGTCAGCACACACATTGGCCATGGGCCGGTGGTCCTCAGCAGGCATTAGCTTCACCCAGCACAGGTGTGTCGCCACCTATGATGTGTCCTGGCGGTTTTTGGCCACCGGTTAGCCCGCAATGGTTTGGTTGGGGCATGCCTTTTCCCAATTCGGGTCAACCAACAGCTGCGACTGATGGCAAGAGTGTAGGAGCGCAGTTGCATCCTTCTGTACCGAATACAGGTTACAATACGGTTCCGATAACGGCTATGCCGTACACGGACTATAATTCTCCACTGGGAGACCATTTGACCCCGGCAGTTAAGGAGAAGATATGGAAAGGCGAATTCATTGATTTCTATGAGCTCCTTAATCGGGAATTTGAGGTCAAGGAGATTGACAAAGGGGATGATAAGATGAAGGAGAAGTACAGACGCAAGAGGCCCGAGAGGAATTGGACCAATTGGGTTACGGGTTTTACAATATATGCAGGAGTATTAGTAAAAATGCAACCATGGAAGGCATCGGCCCTATTCCAGTATTTCGATATCATGCAAAGAGCGAAAGCAGAGTTTGAAGGACAGGCTTGGCTTAGGTATGATGAGGCATTTAGAATGAGGAGTGCCATCAGGCCAGAGTTGCGTTGGGACGAAACGCACCCGGGGTTGTGGTTGCAGCACATGTCACCCGCTAAGACAAATCTAGGAGATAGATTTGACTGTGGGCACCTGAATATAAAGTACTCGGGTAGCACTGGAGCCCGCCAGGGGGCGGGGCAGGCGGTTCAACCCCGGCTGCCTTGCTTTGAATTCAATAATAAAGGATTCTGTGCTAAATCCCCGTGTAGATTTAGACATGAATGTATTGGGTGTGGAGGAAAGCACGGTAGGAGCAACTGCTTTAGAGCAGGGGCACAGCGTCAGAACAAGTCAGGGGGAGCAAACAGGAAGCCTGAGAGCGGGGGTGGGGCTCCTGGAAAGGGGGCCCACCCCAATTAAAATTGCTGTTTTGGAACAGGGTTTGGCGATTTACCCGGATAAGGGGGACGCTGAATTTTTGCACTCAGGTTTTAAGTTTGGGTTCCGGATTCCAGCCGTGGGGGTTAGGAGAGCATTTATGGCTCGGAATCTTAAATCAATAAAAGGTTTAGAGGGCATAGTGTTGGAAAAAATCAGTAAGGAGGTCAGGGAAGGTAGGGTTCTGGGACCTTTCCAAGAGTTACCCATGGGTGATTTAAGGGTTTCGCCTTTAGGAATAGTTCCGAAAAAAGCTCCGGGTGAATTTAGATTGATACATCATTTATCTTTTCCAGAAGGCGAGTCAGTAAATGATGCTATCCCGGATGAGCTATGTTCGGTACGATATACATCATTTGACGAGGCAGTAAAGATGATTAGGGCTTGTGGTTTAGGTGCTGAGTTGGCTAAGGCGGATGTGAAATCAGCTTTTCGGATACTGCCTGTTCATCCGGCGGATTTTAATTTGTTAGGTTTTCAGTTTCAAGGGTATTATTATGTTGATAGGGCCCTCCCAATGGGGTGTTCAATTTCATGTTCAACCTTTGAGAGGTTTAGCACGTTTATTGAATGGTGGATCAGGCAGAGGGCGAGTTGTAATAACACAGCCCATTATTTGGATGATTTTCTATTTTGTGGCAAGGCAAATACGGGGAGGTGTCAAAGGTTGTTGGACACGTTTAGGGAGTTAGCGGGCGAGTTAGGTTTACCGTTAGCAGAGGAAAAGACGGAGGGGCCAGCTACAAAATTGACATTTTTGGGGATAGAAGTTGACACAGTTCAGCAGACGTCTAGGTTGCCACAGGATAAGTTGTTAAACATTAGAAAGGTGGTTCGTAGTTTGAGAGAAAAAAGGAAGGTGACATTGAAAGAGTTGCAAGAAGCAGTGGGACATTTGAATTTTGCGTGTAAAGTAATAGCCCCAGGGAGAGCGTTTGTAAGGCGACTTTGCAGCGCCATGTCAGGTTTACGTAGGCCGTTTCACAAAGCTAGGGTTACAAAAGGGATGAGAGAGGATCTTCGGGTTTGGGAACAGTTTTTTGATCACTTTAATGGTGTATCATTTTGGAGGTCCGAAATCAGACTAAGGGCAGAGGTACAGGTGAACTCTGATGCAGCTGGGGCCCAGGGGTTCGGTATTTATTACCACGGTAGGTGGTGTGCAGGTACATGGCCTGACGAATGGCATAGGAAAGGCATCACTAGGGATTTGACGTTTTTGGAATTTTTTCCAATCGTTGGAGCCCTTTGGATCTGGGCGGAGGAATGGGCTAATGCAGTAGTGCATTTCTGGTGCGATAATCAAGCAGTAGTGTATATTGTTAACAACTTGACATCGCGATCAGAAAGGGTCATGAATTTGGTTAGGGCGTTCACGTTAAGGGCATTACGATTCAATATTGTGGTGCATGCCCGTCACGTTCCGGGCGTCGATAACAAGATCGCCGATGCTCTCTCACGCCAACAGATCCAGCGTTTCCGGGAATTGGCACCGGAAGCCAAGGATCTGCCAGAGGCGCTGCCATTAGAAGTGTGGCGGATTGGAGGGCTGAAGCAGCAAGAGCAATAGGTATGGCATTGGCCCCGAGAACTAATAAAAAATATAGGGCGGCAGAGGCAGAATTTTCAGAATTTAGGAGGGTCAACCATTTACAGCAATTATGGCCTGCGCCGGTGACGCACATCCAGCAGTTCATCGTGAACTTGCATTGGAAGGGTTTGACGCCAGGTACTATAAGAGGTAAGCTGGCGGCATTGAGTTTCTATGCAAAGGCGAAGGGGATGAGGGATTCAGCAGGTGATTTTCGAATTAGAAAAATGCTTGAAGGTTGGTCACGGGAAGAGGGTCAGAGTCAGGATGATAGGGCGCCTATATCGCCAACAATTCTTGGCCAGATATGCGATCTGTGGGGAGTGCTCTGCAAAGATAGATATGAGGAAGCGCTGTTTCGTGCAGCTGCCTTGATGGCCTTTTTTGGAGCTTTGCGAATCAGCGAGCTGGTAGCATTGGGCAAGAGGGACGTTTCCCGGAGGGCGGTACAGCTAGAGGATGTGACGGTGCAGGATGGTCAGGTGAGGATCAGATTGAGAAGCTCAAAAACGGACCAGTATGGGAATGGTTGTATGGTGGTTTTGGGTCGATGTAGTATAGTCAAGATTTGCCCTGTGCGAGCAGTGGGGGATTTTGGGGTCCTTCGGGGGGCTGATAAGGGTTATTTCCTTCAGCACAGGGACGGCACACCGCTTACTAAATACCAATTTTGGTCTTTAACTGACATGGCGCTGGAAAGATTGGGCATTAGTAACTTGAGGTTTGGTACACACTCTTTTAGAATAGGAGCGGCGTCAACGGCAGCTGCTTTGGGGTATGACGCGGGAAGGATTAAGAGGTTAGGTCGCTGGTCATCTAGGAGTTATCGTAAATATATCAGGCATCTTCCTAACGTGTAGGCAGGTTCTGTTCTTGTTTTTCAGATGGAGTGATGCTGGATGTGCGGAGGAATGTCGTGGTGGTCGGCCATAGCTATGTTTTTTGGGCAGCACGTTATGCTGCATCTTCTCGATGGGGAAGTGACCTAGGGCTTGGCGCCCGGGCATCCATCTTTTGGAAGGGCATGCGCGGCATGCAATGGGTGCAATTTGGAAGAATGGCCGCTTTCGGTAATACACCCCCAGACATTTTGGTGGTGCATTTGGGGGGCAATGATTTGCCCCGACTGCCTGGTAAGGCTCTGATATTGGATATTTTAAGGGACCTGGGCAGACTGCACGCTTTATACCCCGCCATGCGGATAGTTTGGTCATCTATCATACCGCGTTTAACTTGGCGTGGGGCGCGTGATAAGGTTAAGGTTTATAAGGCTTGTCACCGGGTCAATAAGGAAATTTGTAGGGGCGTCAGCAAATGCGGCCTCGGCTCTGTGATTCACCACCACAGACTTCAAATATCCAATTCAGAATACTTTCGTGATGATGGTGTTCACCTGTCAGAGGCAGGTTTGGACATTTTTTTGGAGGACCTTAGAGGGGGCCTATTGGCGGAACTGGGTGTTCCTGGTGGGCACATGGGACATAGCTGATGCTAGTCCTCATGTTGTGGCGGGTAGTGCGGGAATAACTGTTTGTCACGGTGTCTCCCTTTGGTAATTTGCATAAAATAAACAGCGCTCCAGTCCTGACTGCTCTGAGGATCGTGCGGTCACAGGGCAGAAGAGGACGGAGTCGCTTGTACACTTTCGGACCAAAAGGTCATCAAATGCGATGGCTGGAGGTCCGGGGTGTTAGTGTAGGCCTTATAGGTTCTTACTGTCGTTAGATAGATGGAACCTAGGGGTCTGGGACTCGCCCATTGACTGATAAGGAATTATGTGGCGTTATTTCCCCGCACTACCGCAGGCCCCCTCAAATGTTGGTATTGGATTACTGGGTTTAATTAAGTTGATTAATAAAGTGTGGCCCATATTTAAAATCCAATATTGTTGTCCTGCGTCTTCATTTTGGGGCTTGGGGAGCAATGGATGGCGCGCGCGAAGGGGCGCTTTTTCGCGCCGATTGAGCCCCGCGCGTTGTTTTGCTCCCTTTGCCCCGATTGGGAGGCAGGACAGCATGAGTCTCGCGTTGCCTTGCGAGATTTCAGTTGATTTAAGGGAGCTGCCTAGCTCAGACGGGGCTCTTTCGCTTTCGGCACCCACCCGCCCGCCCGATTTCTAGTGTGCTTTTGGGTCGCCTATTTTGGGGCCGGATAGGAATTTTTGACCCTCATCCTGATTGGCTTTTGGATGGGGGGATTTTTCGCCTATCCCACACTGGAATAGGGTTGTTTAGGGTGGAATTTGGCAGGTGGTCTCTGGTTATCGGTCACACGGGCGGGTAGTGCGGGAATAACTGTTTGTCACGGTGTCTCCCTTTGGTAATTTGCATAAAATAAACAGCGCTCCAGTCCTGACTGCTCTGAGGATCGTGCGGTCACAGGGCAGAAGAGGACGGAGTCGCTTGTACACTTTCGGACCAAAAGGTCATCAAATGCGATGGCTGGAGGTCCGGGGTGTTAGTGTAGGCCTTATAGGTTCTTACTGTCGTTAGATAGATGGAACCTAGGGGTCTGGGACTCGCCCATTGACTGATAAGGAATTATGTGGCGTTATTTCCCCGCACTACCGCAGGCCCCCTCAAATGTTGGTATTGGATTACTGGGTTTAATTAAGTTGATTAATAAAGTGTGGCCCATATTTAAAATCCAATATTGTTGTCCTGCGTCTTCATTTTGGGGCTTGGGGAGCAAAGGGCAAAGGTATCATTCCCAATGCACACTTATGGATCTCCCTCCATTTGGAACCTTGTGTTCACTAGATGTCAGGTTACCTGATCCTGGGAACTTTGTAAAACCATTCAATGCACTCAGAAGCCTCTTTTCACATCTTTGTGCTGATGTGAAAGTCTGTGACACAGTTAAGGATGCAAGAAAGCATGGGGATGGCCTGTGCATGCTCGTACCTGTTGTCTCTATTTTCCATGCTACAGAGGAGGCTATAACATAATTTTATAGTCATTTTCTCAGATGTTTCAGCATAGCATGAATTTCCATCTGGAGTGTCTTCAAGCCCAGCATTTGGCCTGTGTCTCCACCAGCAAGCCAGATAAATAATCCATTGTTTGTTCTTGGGTTGTTTCTTTGGGTTGTTGGGGATGAAACAAGGCAGAACACAAGCACCTTCTAAGGACTGATGCCACGCTAGATAAATCATTGATCAAGTCAGCATGACTGGGCAGTGTATGCAGGCCACATGACTGACAAGCTAGATTCTCTTTGGGATCCTGACTAGCTGTGATATCCAAACAGGGTTTTTGTTCTAACATTTGGTTTATTGGTCAATTGAGAAAATCTCACAACTTACTGTTCATGGATGGTTAGTCTACTGCAGACATTTTCAGGGATGTGAAGGTTGTGGACATGATAAAACTTGGAATTTTCTAAAACAATATACCAAACAGGCTGGAAGGCTATTATTAATTGAGGGAAGACAAAAATAGACAGTCAGGATCCAGTTGGCAGTGCAAGGTCTTGAGCTACTGAAAAAAGGATCACGAGTTGGGGTCTCTACAACACATTGCTCTAACACTGCAATGCAGAGGCAACATGTAGGCCAATATGAACTCATTTACAAATGGATTAGCCTTTATAACAAGCATTCTTTAGTAAAGTCTAAATACCTGTATTATCTCAGTTTTTACTTTCCTATTTCCCTAGAAAAACTGAAGCTACAATTGTAGTTACATTTGCCTAGCAGTAAGTCCTATTGAAGGCAATCAGATGTAGTTTATGAATAAACATGCATAGAATTGCACTGATATGTTCAATATAGTGAAAGCAGTAAGAAGAATAAGCATTTTTCCATTTTAGATAAACTTCTGCAATTGTTACTTTAGGTTATCACATGTCTTGTGTGCATCTAGAGACAGTTCTCATGAAAATCCCACACTTTTTCTGCAAGATGATGTATTTAAGATGTAGTTCCAATTGCAGAGGACATGTAACTTGATTTTGGAGTTACCAAGCTATCAAATGTTCTTGGGCATATGCATCTTATGTTGGGGAGCTATCCTGTAAATTACACTAGGTCAGTGGCCCACCTTCAGTCTCGAGAGACTATGGTAGCGTGCTCTCTATGGAGGACTTGGAACAGCGTCTAGTGTTTTGATGCTCAGTGGTTCTCATCCTTGGGTCCCCAGATATTCTTGGACTAAAACTTCCAGAAGCTTTCACCATTAGCTGTGCTGGCCAAGTTATCTGGAGTTGTAATTCAAGAACATCTGAGGACCCGAGATTGGGAACAATTGCACTAGGTAATCTGATACCTATGGCATGCTGATCTCTTAACACCTGTTATGTCAATGGCTATCTAAATATGGTTCATATAATTATGTCTACCAAAACAAATGCTTACTGCTCCTTGTCATCCGCCATTTTCTAAATCACCTGGGACCATGCAACGCTCCATGCAACTGAAGAAGTGGACCCTCGTCCATGAGTGCTCACACTTAAATAAATCTGCCAGTCTTTAAAGTGCCACAACACTTTTGTTTCTGTACAGCCTGGATTTGCTTTCCTCTGCCTCTTCTAAGCAGCAACAGTTCCTTCCCTTTCCATCTGCTGGAGTATTTTGTGAATCATCTGTATGGTGGCCATTTACCTATAGGAAATCCTTGCTCCCACACCTTCAAAACTCCTTCTGTATACCTCTATGTCTCCCTGAGGGTTTCACAGCCAATTACCATGGACCAATGTCTTAGACTGTAAATTCTGATCTGATGAAGTTTTGATCACATTTGGATGGTAGAGAAAATATGCAGCCACACTTTCCTGTAACTACTTAATATTTCACTGTCATAGATAAAAATCAAGAAGTATTATATTCTCTTTTGTCCTCCCAATCAGTTGTGACATCTATCATAATGTCTTTTCATATTCTTTTTTTCTTTCAGGGGAAAAAAAAAACCTTCTTCAAGATACCATGAACAAAAGCCTGATGATGCTACACAATGTGCCATTATTTGGAATATAACTTTTGTTATGTAAATTGATGTGCCGCTACATATCTGATTGAGAAACAGTCATGGGCTACCAGTAAAATGGAGGGAAATGGAGAAACAAAACAACATAAACCAAAAAGAAAAACTATTTTCATGAGATCAAAACTGAGACTATGTCAACTAAAAGCTATCATAAAGATGGAACAAATATGACAGTTTAACGGATCAATAGAAAAGCTGAAGAAAAGCAGGTAACAATCTAAAAAAAAAATTAAAAGAAAGGCTATATATCTTCCTCCTTGGAAAATGTGAATGTATGCAGCTGTTAATTTTTGTTCTTCTCTTTTTGTGTCATTACCGCTGGCAACTGGTTATTAAAACCATTTTTCGTTTCTTAAAAATGACATCTAAGTTTTTATAAACAAGGATGCTTAAAGCCCACTGCTTAACAAAGAGTGAGTAAAAATTATGAACTTTAAAAGTTGCTCTGAGCAACCTACTTTGTGTCATTACCTTCTTTTGTTCCAGAGTTTGTAGCCCTGGAATTGGTTAACATGCTCTAAATTTGGGCTTTGCTGGATTCTGAGAAACAGGTCCGGAGTAGACCCAAGACATTTTGCGGTGTGAGATCAAGAACACAATGGTACCCATTTCCAATTCTTTGATCAGATTGGAAGTTGACTAGACTGAAGCTGAGCTTTATTCTAACAGTGGCAATGAGTCATAAACCACTAACTGGTATCACGGCAGTAGACGAGTATAGGGGATGTAAGGCATCATAAGAACATAAGAAGACCCCTGCTGGATCAGGTCAAGGGCCCAACTAGTCCAGCTTCCTGTATCTCACAGTGGCCCCACAAGATGCCACTGGGAGCACATGAGACAACTAGATATGTACCTGTCTTCTGATACCCCTCCCCTCCATCTGGCATTTTGAGGTACCTTCCTTTTACACAGCATCTTGTGTTGCCCACACAGCTCCACCTTCTAGCATCCTTGTTCATACAAAGAGATGTAAGATTTCAGAAACATGATGTCATGGATCAAAATCCAGGTTGGGACTTCTACTCCACCAGGCACCGCCTACTTCTCATGACTGCAGAAAGAGCACTTTGGCCATGGGGGTCCAGGCCCTTTCTTTGTTTTGGGGCAAATCACTGGGGGGCAAACAATGGCACAGCAGCACACAATGTCATCCCTACACCCTGTTTTTTCCTCCCCTCCTCTCCCAAAATAGATTTGCCCCCCCCTTGGAGAGTGGAAGGTAATATAGGCAATGCTTATTTTAATATCAAACCTAATCTCTCTCTTGCTCTCTCTTTTGCTTTAGCAACATAAATGCTTTATTCATAACTTATTTTGCATAGCAATTTGTACCCTTTGCCATATTCATGAAACTTAAAAATATTGCAACCTTAATTTTGTACAAGCAAAACTGGGAATATACTTCATTCTAAAGAGAGAGCTACAAACTGCTGCACTCTAAGCCCCTGTATCTCAGTTTTTGCTGAGTCGTAGGGCAAAAATGCAAACAGAAACCACAAATGACCATGAATTAAAATGCACATTGCCACTAATAAGGTAAAGGTAAAGGTAAAGGTTCCCCTTGACAATTTTTGTCTAGTCGTGTCCGACTCTAGGGGGCGGCGCTCATCCCGCTCTTCAAGCCATAGAGCCAGCGTTTGTCCGAAGACAATCTTTCCGTGGTCACATGGCCAGTGTGATTTAGACACAGAACGCTGTTTACCTTCCCACCAAGATGGTACCTATTTATGTACTCGCATTTGCATGCTTTCGAACCGCTAGGTTGGCGGGAGCTGGGACAGGCGACGGGAGCTCACTCCATCGCGTGGATTCGATCTTACGACTGCTTGGTCTTCTGACCCTGCAGCACAGGCTTCTGCGGTTTAGCCCACAGCGCCACCACTAATAAACAAGGATCTAATTGTACTGCCAGTCATGTACTCAGCCACAAGATGGGGACATAAAGAAGAATGTGAAAGGCATCTCTTTAATTAGCACCGGTTTGCTGCTGTAACTTACATGATCTCATTTTTGCATGTATAAATTCTAGCCCTTGGTTTGAAAGCACTTCATTCATTTGAAAACAGAAAATATTTTCTCAACATTTTCCCCCTTTGTTTCCCAAAGTTCCCAAATTTTAAACAGGAAATAAAGTTATGCTATGTTTAAAAAACAAAGCAAAGCAAAGCAAAGCAAAGCAAAACAACAACAACAACAACAACAACAACAACCAACAAACAACAGACAACAAAAAAATAAGAGCATTTGTTTTCTCCTTGACTTCTTCAGGTCCTCACAGTGCTATTGATGCCCTTGCTGAGGGAGCAGCCTTGTTCAGCTTGATGGCTTGGCCTGCTGTGTTGTGAAATGTTTTTGAATCAAAATATCCAATCCTTGGTGATCCTGCTTAAAAGGATACAGTGGTAGATACAGGAAAGATGTTTGCTTCTTTGAAAGTCACTATCAATCTGAATACTCAGTAGTGGGCTAAATGGGAAAAAATATTTAACCTCATATAAGGCTGCTTCCTGCATTACTGACACAAATGTGCATATTTTAATAGGAATTTACTAGTATAGGAAAATGTCTTGCCCATAATCCAGTCATGGCACATCAGTCTTTGCTGGCTTCTTTTTATTGCATGGATGAATGCTAATTATTTGCTACAGTTCCTAGTTTAGAAGACCAATGGGCTGATTTAGCTCACTCTTTTAATGTAGCAAGAGATAGTTACAAGGTGAACAAAAATCAATGAATCATTGAGAAGACTGTAACCACAACATTCCTATAAGTAGATTGTCTCTGATGGTGCCATGCAGCTTCCAATTTAGAGATGCACTGGCATACAGGACATGGTTGAGGTTAGAAGTAAAGATGGACACAAACCTCAGTTTGGAGGTTCATCCTGGTTTGTAAGCGAGGCACCACAAGTGCCACACATTCCTTCCCCCCCCACCTCCCCAGCTGGATTTCCCCACTCATCAGCCAGCATACACTCCTCTCTTCCTCCTCTTAGCTGTTCAGCCAGTCCTGGCAGGAGCAGGGGCTTCTCTGCCCTGCCTCCTTGGCTGATTGCCTTCTCAGACAATGAGGAGGGACAGGCAACCTGGTGCTCCTGCTGGGGACTGGTCAAGCAGTCGAAGAAGAGGAGGAGAGGGGGGCACTCTGGCTGGTGAGTGGGGCAATGTCCAGGGAAGCGGGGGGGGGGGGAACATGCAACCCCTGTGGTACTATGCTTTTGAACTGGCATGAACCTCCAAACCAATACTCATGCCTATCCCTAGTTAGTAGTCACTACTGTCCATCCATTTCTTCATACTGCAGAGGGGCAATGCCCCCATTTTGTGGGTTTTTGGGCTCTGCTGCTGAACTGAGCACTGCCACAAGCTGTGCCATCCAAACTGAAGTATTGTAGATCCAACCCGAAATGCCACTTCTCAAATGTAGCTTTATGAGAGCTCCTGCACCTTGGTCTCACAAATGTGTGAGCACCCCTTGTCCTTCTCCTACACAACAGTCACTATCATTCTTGCCAAATGTCAGCAGCAGATTTGGTAATCATCATGGGCAATGTGTGAAGACCAAAAGATTATGGAGCATACAGTGTGCCCCTCCTCAACCTGATGAAGTTGCCAGGCCCTGCTTTAATGCTGCATAGAAAAAAATCCAGAAAATGGCTGAAAGGATGCCAGATTCATAAATATTATGAAGGAAATGACTGTATGAGAGGGGGGAAAAAACAACCACATTTAAATATTCAATACAAGGACACTGATGTCTCTAGCTGTTTTCAGAGTACTTCCTTTTATGCATTTTCAAGATACTGCCAAGGACATGGAAGTTCAGAAATGGTCTTGCTGTTCCTTTTTCCACATCTTTGAAAATGTTCTTCTGTGTACGCTATCCTTCTGCAACCTGTGTTGAAATGCAAATTTAATTCCTTCCCCTTTTTATACTTTCTTGAGGTCTGACTCCTTATTACCAATTCTGTGAACAAATTAGTCTTTTCAACGCCCTTGGAGAGCTAAATTTTAACACAAACCCAGGTCTTTTAAAACTAGAACAGGAACTACATTCCTCTTGGCTGTCACAGGCACAATAAAAAAACAACAATGTGCATTCTTTCCCTTACGTGAATAAAATCTTCATCACCATTCAAAGAGAACATTACATTCAATTACATCTAGTGTCATGATGTTTTTTTGGCAGAGTGAATATCTCTGTCTAACCAAAGCCAGAAATGCAACTCTGGTTCTATTATCCTTTATAAACTTCTCAGCGCAGGTTGTTCTAACGTGTTACTCCTTTGTACTAAAACTTCCATTGCACAGTCTAGATAAGGTATTGTATAGTGAAAAGATAATATTCATTTGGTTCCTTCCCTTTCATTATATTCTCTTCTCCTTGCTCATCTAAAACTGTCAGCAAGCCTATTTTCTTCACTCAAGATTTTATTTAAGCCAAAGAAGGTGAATGTCTGCAAAATGTTCAGTCGGTAAATCTTTCAAGCAACCTGAAGCCATATAATGAGCCTTATTCAGGCATCCTCTAATCCAGCTTTGGAAAGACATTTACAAAGAAGCAACTAGCACCACCCCCTCCTTTGTCTCTTTCTTTGTATGAGCAGGGATGTATCATGTGGGTTAAACAAAAAAAAAAAAAAAATCAAAGTCCTCTCAGGTGTTTTGAATTGCTTACAGATCAACCAGAGTTGCATTTCTGACTTTGGTTAGACAGAGATATTCACTCTGCTGAAAAAGCATCATGACAACCTCCCTCCGGAGATTCGCGCCGCCCCTACACTGGGCATCTTTAAAACCTAATTAAAAACATGGTTGTACATCCAGGCCTTCTCTCCAGCCAACTCTTGATTTCTCTTCCTATTTTCCCCCTATCTGTTTATTTTATTGTAATTGTTATTGAATGATCATGTACATGCTTGTGTTTTATTGTTTTATTTTGTATTGGAAGCCGCCTAGAGTGGTCTGGTAGTCCAGATAGGTGGGGTATAAATCAAATAAATAAATAAATAAATAAATAAATAAATAAATAAATAAGTAAATAAGTAAGTAAGTAAATAAATAAATAAATAAATAAATAAATAAATAAATAAATAAATAAATAAATAAAAATCAAGAATAAAGGCTTGATCTGGAACATGATGAGCTTCCATAAAGACAGGGGAAAAGGCTGGGCAAGGCTAAACCCTATGAGAGCTGCAAGGCATTGAGGATATGTTAGTTTAGGAAGCAGAATGGTCAAGGAGACTACCAAACCTGTAATTCCTTTCAGCTTCCTCAGAGCTTAGCCCCATTCAACCTCTTCCCCTGTTTGTATGAAAGCTTAACATGTCACAGGCTGGGTGGAGCTAAATCTTTTGGGAGGTGTAAGGCATCGGGGGTCTGGTAGTTTTCTGAGAGGAAGTTTAGGAAGCAGAATGGTCAAAGAGATTAGCAAATGTGTAATATGTTGCAGCTCCCTCAGAGTTTAGCCCCACTTAGTCTTTCACTGTTTTTATGTTCATGACTTAGCCTTTATTCCTCAGTTGTAAACAATTCAAAAGACGTGACAGGAGTCTGATTTTTGGGCTTAAGGCCCAAGAATTCTGGCTGGGGGAATTCATGCAGATTTCTGGGACCTTATATATATGTAATTTGGAAAAGTTCTGTTTTTGGACTACAGCTCCAAGAATCCCCCAACCATTATGGCAGACTAGAGAATAACAAAGTCACGCCTCTAGAAATGGTAGGAGGTTGATGTTAAACTATCCTTTCTCCTGGGAAATTATTAAAAATGAAATTCAAGAGGTTGTTTGGAGTTATTCTGAAGTGTGTATTCAAGTGTGACAGGGATATTCTCCAGACCAGCAATTGCTGAATGGAGGGAAGCTCAGGAGTTCCAAACATGCATAGCTATCTTGGTTTTCTAAACTTTTCCCAGAAGAAAAATAATGTTTTAGAGGACAGACAGAAAGAAAGGGATGCTCTTTCTCTCCATGTGTGAGAAATGTAAAGTTCAGTTTTGTAGCCTCCAGTGTTAGTCAGTGGACAAGTAGCAGGTATATGGAACAATACAGACTTCATGTCAATCAGCTAGAGGTCAGTTGGAGTGTGAACTTTAAACATATATAAAATCAGATCAGATTTTATTTGAATTTTTTTTGACCCAGACTATTGACCTGTACTGAACCTGAGCTGAATTCTGTACATTCTCAAACTAGTTTGAAGATGTCTCCATACATGATCAGAAACTCACCTGTTATTAATTTTAAGTTGCTGGAGCAAATGAAGAAACCTGTGCTTCTAAGATACTTTCTCTTAAGTTTATTTAAAAACAGAATTCTCTCCCAGTTTTGGGGAAAATTAATAACATTTTAATGAATAAAATGCAGGTATTGTAAAAAAAGTGAAAGGGTATTTATTTTGTATTCTCGAAGGCTTTCACGGCCGGGATCTGATGGTTGTTGAGGGTTTTTCGGGCTCTTTGGCCGTGTTCTGAAGGTTGTTCTTCCTGATGTTTCGCCAGTCTCTGTGGCTGGCATCTTCAGAGGACTGGAGTTGAAACTCTGTCCATGCTCTGTTGCTGTTTGTTGGATAGTTGAGTATTTATAGCTGTGGGAACAGCTTTTGTCCTTTTCAGGAGATTGGGTGATCAGTGTGTTTTTGTTGTGGATCTATTTTTGTGATAAGTGGGAGAGATTATCTGTCACTGTGGTTGATGGGTGTCTTTAGCTGGTCTCTTTTGTGCAATGATCCCTGGTCCTTGTGGCTGGGTAGAGTTCGTTGACCTTCTGCAGGCTGTATTTTCCAGTGATGGAAGCCAGGCCTTATTCAGTTTCAGACTTTCCTCTTTTTTGTTGAAGCTATGCTGATGTTTATGGATTTCAATGGCTTCCCTGTGCAGTGTAACATAATGATTGCTGGTGTTGTCCAGTACTTTGGTATTTTGAAATAGAATTTAATGTCCAGCTTGTTTTAGGGTATGTTCAGCTACTGCTGATTTTTCCAGTTGTTTTAGTCTGCAGTGTCTCTCATGTTCTTTGATTTGGGTGTGAATGCAGCGTTTTGTGGTTCCAATATATACCTGTCCACAACTGCAAGGTACTCGGTATACTCCTTCAGTGGTGAGGGGGTCCCTTTTGTCCTTTGCTGACCGTAACATTTGTTGTATTTTTGTGGTGAGTCTGGATACTGTTTGTAGGTTGTGTTTTCTCAAAAGTTTTCCCATGCAGTCCGTGACCCCTTTGATGTATGGCAGAAATACTTTACTTGTGGGTTGCTGTTTTTACTCTTCAGTTTGGTGTTGTTTTCTTGGTTTGATGGCTCTTTTGATTTCATTCTTGGAATAGCCATTCACCTGTAGGGCCGAATTCAGATGGTTAAGTTCTGTGCAGAGAAATTGAGCTTCACATTTCCAATTTGCACGGTCTACCAGTGTTTTGATTATGCTTCTTTTTTGTCGTGAGTGGTGGTTGGAGTTTTTGCGTAGGTACCGGTCTGTGTGGGTGGGTTTTCTGTAGACCTTGTGTCCCGATAGGAGGTCAGTTTTGTGTATGACCATGACATCTAAGAAAGGGAGTTGGCCCTCTATTTCTTTTTCCATGGTGAATTGTATATTTGGGTGGATGCTGTTAAGATGATTTAGAAATTCTTCCAGTTTTTCTTCACTGTGGTTCCAAACTGCAAAGGTGTCATCCACATATCAGAATCAGGCTGTGGGTGTGAAGGGTGCCGAAGCAAGGGCCTGTTTTTCAAAATGTTCCGTGTAGACGTTTGCTATAACCGGGCTGAGGGCACTTCTCATGGCCACTCCATCTGTCTGTTCATAGAACTCATTATCCCACTGAGAGTAGCTAGTCGTTAGGCAGTGTTGGAAAAGGGCCTTGACATCTTCTGGAAAGATCTGCTGGAGGAGTGTCAAAGTGTCCTTTATCGGTACCTTGGTGAATAGGGACACTATGTCAAAGCTAATCAGTCTGTCCCCAGGCTTGAGTTTTAGGATGCTGATCTTGCTTATGAAATGTCCTGAGTCTTTGATGTTGGATGAGGTTTGTCCAATGTAGGTCTGTAGGAGGGTGGCTAGGTATTTGGCTAATTCATATGTCGGGGAGCCGATGACACTTACAATGGGCCTGAGTGGGACTGAGTCTTTGTGCATTTTGGGGAGTCCGTATAGTCTTGGTTGAAGAGCTTCTGTCTTGCAGGGGTTTATTTATTTATTTATTTAAGGACAGGGTAGGGAATACAAAAAGTAAGGGGAAATAGAGAAGAGGGAAAAAGGGTTAGGGGGATAGGAGAACATAGAGTATACCATCATCGAATCAATTCATATTACAATAACAAGTCAACTTTTTGCTTTTTCACAGTTTGATTACCCTCCTGCTTTCATCTTATCATTTAATTTTAGTTTAATTCTTTGTTACTCCCACACTATCTCGTAACTGCAGCCATTTATACAATAAATCCCATTGTTCAGTTTCCTTTTGAATTGAACAATCTTTCAGCCCATCTGACAGAATATCCATTTTTGTCACTTCCCATATTTTCACAATAAGATTCTCTTGCTTCAGTATCTCTGCTTTCTTGAGATTTTTCACATAATGCTTTTTAATTTTGGAAGCTGCATAGGTCACTGGATAACTCTCTATCCCATCTGTGTTACCTGGTGTCGTGCCCAATAAAGACGGTTCTACAGTTTGTGCAGCTTCATTTAAGTTTTGTTTGGCATCTAATGTCCCCTCTTTCGTCACTTTCATCAGATCTTCTATTTTGCTGAGACCTTCACTCACTTGCTGAAACCCTGTTATTATTGTCCTTTGCATAGTAATCTGCCATTCCTTTTCTATTTCTTGTACCACTGTTCCAAAACTTTGGGATTGAACAGACCAAGTCTCCATTTGTTGTCTTAAATTTTTGGAGGCCATTTCAGGCTTTCCAATGAATGGGGTTTATATAGATAATACTATGACCTTAACCACAATGATCGTCCCTTATATATTCTTCAACAGTTTCCACAGTTTTATCAACAATCCAAACCCCTTATCATAAACTTCCCCTTAGATCTCCCTCCAGTCTTTATCCAAACATTAAAATATAAAAATCAACTTTTAACCCAGCAAATTCAAAATCAAATAGAACAGTGGCACAATTATTTCTTCTTCTCCCGAGTTTAGCAGGCTTCTGTTATCAGTCTCGCAACAATCACAGAGTCACAAACTGTCCAGTCGTTGTCCTTGAAGCCCATCTTATGATCTTTCCATTAACCCCTTGATGCTCCTCCGTCCAGTCGACCACATCAGCTCCTTCTTTCTTCTCCCGAAAACAACCAGATTCTGTTATTAACAGTTCACAGAGTCCAGGAAAAGGCAAAGAGAAACATGTCCCAGCCTAACTGCATTCACAAAACTCACGTCTCTTAAATCCTGTCGGATGGTATTACCGTCTGGTAATGCCATTGCAAAAAAAAAAAAAAAAAAAAAAAGTAACTGGTGGAACCATTCGCTTTGTGGCTGTGTGTTTTTCTAGCAAATCCTAGCAGAATCACATGATGTAACTAGCACAATCAAACCCAAATGTTGCATCTGCTCTACACAGTTATGTCTATTTGATACCACTTGGATTGCAATGGCTTCACCCTAAGGAATCATGAGATCTGTAGTTTGCTGAGGTACTTAGGATACTCTTCTGGAAAGTTCTAGTATGCTCCCCTGAGCTACAACAAAGAGTTCTACATACTTCAGCAAAACTGCAGACTGCATATCCCAGGACTCTTTGTCCTGCAGCTTAACAGTTAAAATGTTATCTGATTGCAGTAACTGATGTACTGTAGGTACACTTGGAGTATACTGAAGACAAAGCACACATTCAAGCAAAATTAAAGTACAGGATCTGACATTTGAAACAGGGTTGTGAGGACAGTAGAAATTTTACTCCCATGGAAGCAAATTCCTATGGAATTCATCTGCTGGACCTCAGTCCAACTGCTAGTTTCCATGAGACTAGACCCATTTTAATCAACTGCTGAACGGTGAGTCAACATGCATACAAATCCCTTGGATTCCATAGTGCTACTCTAGGTGAGACTAACTATAGGAATCAGGGGATGATGCTTTAAAGTTATTCTGCAGCAGAAGAAATCAACATTCTACAAGGCAGTTCTAAAAATGAGGGCACATCCCAGCTGTTTTTGGTTCTGCTCTCCCCCAGGAACCATATTATACACCTTGTGACCATCCCCTGGATCTTCTAGTACTGGGTAGTTCTACATGAGAGAAGTTGCTGTAGTAATTTGTGTGTAATGTATTCGTGAAGGCTTTCACGGCCAGGATCTAATGGTTGTTGTGGGTTTTTGGGCTCTTTGGCCGTGTTCTGAAGGTTGTTCTTCCTAACGTTTCACCAGTCTCTGTGGCCGGCATCTTCAGAGAACAGCACTCTGTACTCTGAAGATGCCGGCCACAGAGACTGGCAAAACGTTAGGAAGAACAACATTCAGAACATGGCCAAAGAGCCCAAAAAACCTACAACAACCAATTTGTGTGTAGTTTATGTATATCTAACCTTCCACTTTAAAAATCCAGGAAATTCAGTTCTTTAAAAAAACCTCCAGTGTATGAATGTGGGATATTGTACTTCTGTATCCATAGTTCAAAACACCAGGAAATGGCCTGATATTGCTGCATGATATTGTGTTCAGGTTAACTGAAGAAAAAATAATGCTAAACTTGGCATAACAAAGAGCAGCCTGAATGCTGATAAAACCAAGGGCAGCTGTCAAGATAGTCTACATTGCCATTCACAAAGAGACACCATGTTGAGGAAAATCCCAGAACCTGCCTTTTTTCATCAATTAACCACTACTTACCTAAACACAAAGTAATTGTGAGGCTGTTTTTCTGCAAATTGTCTAGGCGTCTGTTGCTCGAAAAATATGATCATCAAGATCTGTGTTGAAACATCTGCTGACAGGGGCTGATGCATCCAAATGATCAGTCATACTCATGAGTGAACTGGGTCTTGCACTGACTATAGATGTGTATGGAAAAGTGGCTTTAACGTCATACTTCAGATTTGGCTTTTGCAGATTCAGAGGATGGAGGTCTTTTGGCTTTCTTCTCATCTACATCAAGAGCATGTTTCTTTGATGAAACATGGTACCAGTGAACTTGATCTTTGCTTTGTGCTCCTGTTTTTAATTTGGATGCTGGCAGTGCTGCAAGCACAAGGTAATGATTCATACATTCTAATATTAAGGAGAAGGCTGAGAAAGAAAATAATTGACAATATTTGCTGCTCCATTCATCTTGTAGATCATCATCTCAGAAAATAAAGGGAGGTAGAGGGTTTTGATTTAACATGCATTTTTCAATCCAAAAGACACAGCCAACTGGATGCCCTAATTTAATTAAATCCCTAGTAAATATCATTTTGTACAGAAAGACACCCCTCCCCCCCCCGAGAGTGATTTAAAATAAGGTTCTGTAACTGGTATCCATACTCTTTCTTTAGCCCTCTCTCAAATTATGAATGTGTTGTACTGCAATCTTGAGCTTAAAAGAACATAAGCCCTTAAGGAACATGGCTGAGACTTCTTTCCCAATACTGTACTGTACACCAGGTTGCATGCACTTCAAATTCATATAAATTCCTGGGGATTAACAATCCAGTACCTTCCTGTTCCACAGACATGTACTTGAGTGCACACAGTTAATCTGGAGACCCTTCTGAACCTTCTTAGAGTAAATGGAAACTGCCAAGAAAGTGCTATCAGTGAAGACATGGTGGCTCGAGAGGACAAGTTTCCTAGTGGTTCCTTCCAGTTCCAAGTCACTACTGGAGCATGAGTCTGCCATCTCTGCCATGGCAGTAGTAGGATCTTGTCACTGGTTGATCTTTCAATCAATCTGAAATACAGTGGTGCCTCACGAGACGATTGCCTCGCGGGACAATTAATCCGCAAGACGATTAGTTTTTGTGATCGCTGTTGTACTTCGCAAGACGATGGTTTCCTATGGATGATTTTCGCAAGACGGCGATTTTTCCCCATTGGAATGCATTAAATAGATTACAATGCATTCCAATGAGGAACTGCGTTCCGCAAGACGATGTTGTCTATGGATGATTTTTGCAAAACGACTATATCCCCATTGGAATGCATTAAATAGATTTCAACGCATTCCAATGGGAAACCGCGTTTCGCAAGACAATGTTTTCGCAAGACAGTGATTTTCACTTAATGAATTAACATCGTCTTGCAAGGCACCACTGTACATATTTTTTCTATGCATTTTGATTGCTTTGTGCCCCCCAAGCAATAGATACCTACAGAATGTGTTGAAAACAACCCTGACAATGGCTTTGAGTTTGGATGAGAAGTGACTGATGAAAAAAGCCAGGTTCTAGGATTCTCATCTACTTGGTGTTTCTTAGTGTGAACGGCAGTGAGTGCAAGAGTGTATTCTGTAGACCATCTTGACTGCTGCCCTTGCTGTCATCAACACTCAGGTTGCTTTTTTGGTTACATAAAATTTAGCATTCCTTTTTTCTGATGGCAATGTGGGCACAATATTTTGCAAAAAGATCAGGCCATTTCCTGGCATCCTAAATCATAGATACAGAAGCACAATATCCCACATTCATATACTGGAGTGTTTTTTTTTTATAAACAATTGATTTTTTTTCTTTGTAAGCAGCAGTTTCCCTCTTTAGGATAACATGATGGCTTGCAAAACCAAAACAATAGAATCTGAAAATCATCTACTTCACTGTGATACCTGCCACTGCTTTTTAAACTCCCTATAGGTAAATCTGGTGCTATATGAGCTGTTCTCATTACAGTATGTCGGTTCAGTCAAAGGAACAAGAAACCTACCTTTCCTTCTAGATGAATGAGGACATGTTGAAGCTCTGTCCTGAATTTTAAAAGATACCATCTTTGTGGTTTGATTTAATCACTAAATAATATACTTCACATTTTAAAAGCAGCTATTTGAATTTGAATGACTCCTACAGGAATATAGACGGATTACTCCACACCCCTTTCTATGACAATATACTTAATGCTGTGTAAGGTTGCCAGGTCAGCAGTTTTGCATTTCCCTGAGAGTTGAGGGCCAAAATATGAGTTCTGGGAGCAGGTCCTTGTGACCTCACAGCCTGCACAAAGTAGGTCTGCCTCCAATTGGTGGCAGTTTGATGATATTCAAAAGTAGGAAGGCTGGTTTAAAATCCCAAGCAAACGTCTTTGAAACACAGAGCTTGTGGATTTGTATAAAACTTAGTTCTGATGAGCCTATGAGATTCTGTGAACCTATTACTATTTGAATTTGCATTAGTGTAGAGCAGGAGAATTATACATATGCCTTTAAACCTAGCAAAACCAAGCTTTCCACTATTAATAATGAAACTATATTTGCTCCAGCTCATTTTTGAAGCCTTTTATTTATTTTTTCAAAGCCTGCAATGGAGAGTAGAGGCCAAACATCTCTATCTATTAGCTCAGTTTTAATAAGGACTATTATGTATTGTCACACTATCCTCTCTACACATACATGTCCCAGTTTTTCGTATAGCCCTCTTCTTGACTGTGAAACCTGCCTCTCACTAATTAAATTTCATTACCTCCCACTGAAGGGAAGAGACTGTGCTGGTTCCTTATGACAATCAATGCCTGGAGACCAGATAATTATATTTAGAGGGGTGGGTTGGGGTCTTTCACTTTATTTATTTCCTTTCCTTCTTAGGCACCACGATTCCTTCCTCAGGTGAATTTTTGAGGACTCACAAAAAGTGGTTATGAAGTTAGTGGCCTGGCAGGTCCAAATGTTGGTCAAGAAGGGCTATAAAGGCACTTGAAAAGGAAATCAAACCAGTGGAAGCTGCTGAATTTAATTTCACTGTGGTTGTTAATCCAATTTGGATGTTAGTCTGAATTTTACAAGGGTCATCCAAAGTCTTGAATCTTATCCCCAAAATACAGTCAGGACCATAAATAGTCCAAATTAAACCAATAGTCCAAACTCCCCTCCACTGGGGAGAACCATTTTTATATAATTCAGTTGGTGGCCAATTAACACTGATGGTCAACAGATTTTTATCTCCTCATTCAGTACATTTATTTGGTAAAGATTAAAAAAAAACTTTTGTAAGTGGTCAATGTCATTGAGTTGTTGGTTCCCTAGGTCTTTTTAACACTTTGGAAAATTGAGTGCTGTATGCACATAATAGCTCCTGGATATCTCAGTTGTTTAGGTGTTTGGCTGTGGTTGAAGCACTATGGGGCGGTATATAAGCAGCACACTTTGCTTTTGGAACCAGATGTTGGGAGTCCAATTCTCCACTGTTCCTCCATAACAGAAGTTGGACTTGATGACCCATAGGGTCCCTTCCAGCTCTACAGTTCTAAGATTATTACTATTATAATACTATAATTTGCAAAGGTTATAGTATCCAGTTAATAAGAATTATGTGTTATCAAGATGTTTCCCAAGATTTTCTGGGAATAAGATACTGGGAATTGGTTTACTAATCCCTCCTTGTGAGAGTTCTCTGGGACTGTACAGCATGCCCAACCAGCAACACTTGGTCCAAGCAATTATAGCTGATGTTTCCCCTCTCCAGAGAAGCACAGTGATGATGAACTTCCAGCCCCTGGTTCTATAGCTAGGTGCTTCAACTACTGAGCTATGCAATAGCTAGAGTCCCCTGTGACTCATGGGAATATCAGAATCTGGAAATGATTTTTTTTAAAGGACTGCAATACTCAAAATTTCTAAGCCAGCTGGCCCAGTTCGGGAATTCTGGGAGTTGTAATCTTAAAAAAGGTAACATTTTCAGGCTCTGGGAAATACTCAACAAGGGATGAATCCTATTTCATGTGCTATACACCTATCCAGTCATAATTGAGGAGCTACCAAGAGATCTGCATGAAAATTGTAAGTTCTGTGACTCTGATTTATTACCTGCTGCTCAACTCAAATTGTTTGGACAAATCCCTCACAGATTTATGAAAAGAAAAAATAAATAAAACAAACCATATATACACAGAGAGAGGGAAACAAAGGGATAATGCATTCTGTTAATAACAGGTAGGCCTGATGGCTCAGTCACCCTCATCCCCAAACCTTTGAAGGTCTCTGGATCTTGATTGAATTGTCAAAGAAAGCAGCAGGAGAGCAAAATGCATTTTCCAGGGCTTGATGGCATACCTTTAACAGTAGCACAGGGACAAAACAAACACTGCTGAAGCAAAACAACCTAGGATTACAACTGCAGGACTGGGAAGGAAAATGTCAAACATAATACAATTCAAGCATAACAGAAAATAATAATCCGAAGTTGTTCTCTGTCTGTAAAATTGTGTGGTAGTAATCCCCTCATTTCACTCATGTACTAGGGCCAGGCATTGGAAACCATGGGCTGGATCTACCCCGAATCAGATGTCTCAAAACTGGGAACCAGACATTACAAAGAAAACACTGGATGTGAAATTACTTTTCTTTCATAACACTAATGTGTTCACAGGGAATAATAGGCAGGCGGGAGAGGGGTGCTTAACCCTTGATCCCTCTATCAAATTTACACTCCAGTGTTATCTGGATTGCTTTTAACTACATTTTTTTCATCAGCCAGGCTATGAAACAATATTTAAAAAAATCAGTTTGAACAGAAATGCCTCAGGGACACTTGCAAACAAAATTTAATACATCCGTGCAAGTAATATGGTTGAGTCCCAGACTGAATAGGATTAAACCAGGCTGATTCTGTTCAGTTCTGAAGAGGATCATATTGGTCCAAATCAGCTTCCAGTCATGGTCAGGAATCCCATCAGCACTGTGAGGAAATGGAAGGAAACTGGGAATTGTAGTTATACTAAGGGGGAGTCTGATAGGTTGTGTAAGATGAATTCAGAAAGAGATATTTTTCATGAGCTTGTTATGCAGAGTTGTTTGTCAAAGTCACAAGGTTGGACAGTCCAGAGAGAAGAGACGCAACAAAAACCACTACCTGGGAGAAGATAAGACACCTGGAGCTTGAATCATGAGAACTTTGGGCAGTGATTGGAGTGTTCTGAATTATGCCTACTTGGACTTAATTGGGTGTCAGCTTGAAAGTGTAATGAAGAAGGAGGTCCTAAAGAGAAGTAAAATGAGAGGGTTTGTGTATGTAGAGAAAATGATCCATGGAGAGATTTTTTTCTTTTCAAGAAGAAGGGGGAGAATAGCCCAGCTTCTAGATGCCAGCATGTAGGACATAGAGTAAAGGTGATTACCTAGCTGTTTTTATTTTAACTAGAAATTGTAGGTTTATTATAATGGATGGATATGCTCAATGCTTATGCTTTAAAGCTACAACTGTATGCTAATAATCAATTTTTTTTCTAAATAAAGCAAATATAATTCTGCAACAAGGATCTAGTCTCTTGATACAGCAGGACTATCTAAATCCAGTGTGGATGAAAGAAAGTTAATAGTTGCTACTGTAAGTTAACTGTCCTACTGTCCTACTTGGTAAGGCTGTTGTGCATTCTAAGGAAGCACAAAGCCTATGTTTTATTGCTTTGGAAGCAATGAAAGGTAATTTTTAAGGCTCAGGCTTGTCTATGGGGCTTACTACACACTTTTGAGTCCTAGAGCACCTACCTCAGGAAATAAAGGTTGTAGTTTTGCATCCAGAGGGACTCCCTGACCACGATCATTGTCTCTTTAGGGAGACAGGATCATTACAAGCACTGTCCAGTCACAGTGTTTTCAGGTATGGGTTGTGTGATGTCACCGAATTCCATTCTCTCATGCAATTTTCCATCCTTCTGCTTTTCTTCCCCTGTTTAATAACAGATCATTGAACAAGGTGCAGCCAGCCTTTTAATGACTATTGCTTCTCTTGATTAGCCTGATTCTCCATCACTTCACTTCCAGATCTTTCATCTCACCCATTTAAATAATCTTTGCTAATCCCCTTTTTTGTTTTACTGAGAAATGACAGAAAATATGGCTCATCTTCAGGATCATCCCTACCATTAGGTAGACTGAGTCACTCACCATAGGTGTGGGGATGGCGAGGCAGCAAAGTCACTACTCTTGCTGCACCCACAAGACAACTCTTGCTGCTACCCTGTTGTTCTATTCCACATTCCATGGCCACTTGAAGACACCAAGACACCAACTGTCCCATAAGGCCTGGCTTTAAACACCCTTGCAACCAAAACACTGTGGGAGAAGTGGAAAGATATCATCTGTTGAAAAAGCTTAGCTGGCTTTGAGAAGTGGCTGGAGAATGCAGAATGGAACAGGGGAGCAAGGTCACTCTTTGGGCAGTACAGTAGCTGCTTTTCCTCAATTGATTTTGATGACATGTGGGGACTGTTATTGCCATTGTCATTGTTATTGTAATGGTGGATTGTTGCCACAGAACATAATGGAGGCCCCTGTACAATATGTGTGTGTGTGTGTGTGGGGGGGTTGCATATCATTTTTGATTCCCAGTAATAGAAATTTGACAAATCTGCTGATTTTGACTCATATCCTAGTATTTTGGGGTCAGTTTTGGCTCAGAGCGTGGTTTCGGACAGCTGGAATGCTTGTTATTTAAACAATAATCACTGGTTTAATAAATTTAAGAAGGAAGTCTAGCCTAGATATGTAACAGTACTCAGTCACACTTTTCTGAATTTCAGAATCCTGTAATTTGAAGTGGAAGCCACATCTGGGTCACCAAAGTGATAAAAAGCCGTTTGCATTTATTGTCAGATACAGCATTTGTGTGTGACCTTTCTTCTTCTTTTTATTTCCTTCTTTTCTTTAAGTGTTCCTTCAGTTTTCATTCACATTTTTTGGTGGAACTGAATTTATTCACATATTCTGGCTGGTAAGCAGTTTGCAATACAGTTTCACAATGCACCCTTCTCTAAGCTTTGCAATACAATTCCTGGCTGGGGAAAAAATAGGATTAACACAAGAAGGTTGTGTTTGAAGCTTATTATATTAGAGAAACCGTTGTGCAAAATACATGAGGTTAGGAATGTTGCATCTGAACAAATGGTGGTTTCCTGTTAAAGTGTTTTTAAAATTGTTGGATAAGGTAACAATTAAAATAAATGCACATGACTGAAAACACATGAAAATGACAGAAGCTAGATATAGATTATTATTTTTTCAACTCATGTTCTACTCATACTGCTTAAAGCACTCGTGGGGTAGTTTAGAATGTAATTATTCAAGGAACACTTTGCCCACCAGGAAGCTGGGTACAGTGGGGTCTTGACTTGAGAACTTAATCCGTATTGGAAGGCGGTTCTCAAGTCAAAAAGTCTGTAAGTCAAGTCTCCATTGACCTACAGTGCATTGAAAACCGTAACAGGCCGTTTTTGTTCCATTTTGGGTTTTTTCTGGTCTGTAAGTCAAATCTCAGTCTGCAAGTCAAACCTAAATTTTGCGACCAGAGTAGTCTGTAACTCAAAAAGTCTGTAAGTCAAGCCATCTGTAAGTCAAGGGTCCACTGTACTCATTTTACCAAACCTGGAAGTCTGGAAAGCTGGGTCAGCCTTGGGCCAGCTTTCTGAATCATTTGGGATCAAATTTAAGTCATGTGCAGAAGCTTGACTGTATTGCTGCAGTTTAACCACTGTGCCATGGAGCTCATGATCCCTATGCACTTTTTTTTTGTTTGGTATCCATTTTGTATCTGTGTTTGTTTATCTCTGTGTGTGTGTATTTTTTCTTTCCTGTACAGTTGTGCCCCGCTTAACGATTACCCCATATGACGACGAATCTGCTTCACGACGATGTTTTTCCGATCGCAAAACAATGTTTTAATGCGTTTTTTTTTTTTGCTTTGCGACGATCGGTTCCCTGCTTTGGGAACTGATTCTTCGCATTATGATGATCAAAACAGCTGATCGTCGGGTTTTCAAAATGGCCACTGGCTGCTCAAAATGGCTCCCTGCTGTTTTAAGGAGGCATTTTTCGCAAGACAGGCACCAGAAAATGGCCACCGTATGGAGGATCTTCACTGGACGATTAGGTATTTTGCCCATTGGAATGCATTAACTGGTTTTTAATGCATTTCAATTAGTTTTTTATTTCGTTTGATGACGTTTTCGCTCTACAGTGATTTCGCTGGAACAAATTAATGTCATCAAGCGAGGCACCACTGTATTTAAAAGAATTGGCCAGAGTCAAGTTTATATGATAAATAGAAATTAAGGGGAAAAGAAAGGGAGAAAGGAATATATTGCTTGCATTTCTCAAGGATAGAGGCGAGGGAGTGTCATGAAGCACATTTATTCACATTTCAATGGGTTATATAATCCATCATGTTTAAGATCTCAGTCTCAGTATAGGTATGATGAGAACAAAACACTTCCAATAACCAGAGTACCCCCCATTCAAGTACATGTCAATGGGAAAGTCAGCCACATGTTTCAGTGTTTTCTATTGAATCAAAAGGAACTTTCAGGCTGCAGGCCTAGACACACTTTCTGGAGGATTATTGAATTCAGTGGGTCCTAATGCTAGTAGAGGCACTTAGAACTATGCATATGCTGCATGGTGCTTTACTTTGGCAGCATTAGACCCATTTATTTATTGCATGGAAATATTATTGCATGGAGGGTGATTGTTTGGTTTCTTTTCCATCTCTAATCAGAAGTGACCCTTTACATGATGTAAGGAAGTCTTTGTGATGTGATGTAAGAAATATTTCAAAGAATTCCAGTTTGTACATGTAAGCTCTAGTTGAAAGCTATCAACATCAATTGAAGAGTTTGGTCCAAGTGATATTTGACTTAAGTTCATGTCTTTCTATTAAATTTCCTAGCATCATAGGTTTCAGTTTAAAGATATGGATTTATTTATGTTTTTTCACTCAAATTACAGGGGTGGGGGCAGAAATCCCTCAGGGCCTAATTAGACCAAGCAATCCCTCATTGCTGTCATTAGCACTTTATAAAAGTCTTTAGAAGTTCACTCAGAAACCACATATTGTACTGTAGAACCACAATGTGAAAAGGAGAGGAAATTCCTTTTTAAAGAAGTAAGTGAAAAAGCATTATTTCTAGGGTTTGCCACCTGTTGCATGTAGAAGGATGTACAGGTGAGGCAACAGTGGAACTGGAACATATTGCATCAATATTAGAACCTTATCTCTGAAAAACCTTATACAATAACTTGGAAGATATTTCTTCTTCACCCACTCAGTTAGCAGTTGTCTTCTGATCTGAAATAGAGAAGATTGTATTTCCACACAAAACCAAACACATTTTATCTGCTCTCGCACCACTTTAAGCTCATATACCAATCTGTAAGAGTCTTCCACTTTCCTGACCCTGAGTATTTCACAATTAATTTGATCACAGAGTTAGAGAAAACATATTTTTCACAGCTTTCTGTGAAGTACAAACAGAACAGTACACAAAATAATCAACATGACTAACAGTGATATTTTTATATCACCGGAGCTGCTGTAGCTGAAGAACCTATACAAGGAATATGTGAAAATTCTCTTTCTCAGTGCAAAAAAGGTATTTCGACACACTGAGCCACCCAGACATTTTCTGTTGGTTTTGTCACACTGGATAGTCCTAAGATTCCTCAGGATTTTAGTATTTCAGGGAGGAAGAGAAAGAGAAAAGCCTTCAAAAATCTAGCAAGTTTTATTTCCTTCATTTCACAAACAGTTCCCCACCAAGTAATTTGCCAAGGAGGGGCAGGTTAATATACAGCACAATCCTTTACATATGTACAGGAGCTGGATGGCAGTGTTAGATTTCCACCAGATAATCAGAATACCCAAAGTCTCCTATTACTACCATGTTCTGAAGCAACCCGTGCCATTGTCAAACACTTCTTACTGTTAAGAAGTTCTTTCAAATGATTCATGAAAATATACTTATTCGTGTTCATTGGTATAATGGCATTCCGTGTCTAGTCGCGCTGGCCACGTGACCATGGAAACTGTCTTCGGACAAACACTGGCTATATGGCTTGGAAACAGGGATGAGCACCATGCCCTGGAGTCGGACACAACTGGACTAAATGTCAAGGGAAACCACCATCCATTGGTTTACATCCCACCTCTGGAGCCACAAGAAACAAACTTACTCCATCTTTTCTATGGCAACTCTTCAGCCTTGTGGCACAATGGTTAAATTGCAGTACAAACTTCTGGTCATGACCTGGGTTCAATCCCAACAGGCTCATGTAGCTGACTCAAGGCTGACTCAAGCTCCCATCCTTCTGAGGTCAGTAAATTAAGTACACACCTGGAAGGGGCCACAATGTATAGCAGGCATACTTAAATTGTAAACCTCCCAGAGAATGTTTTAAGTACTATGGGGCAGTATATAAATAGACTACTTAATATTGAGATGTCTATCATATCGTCTGTCCTTTATCTTTTCTTCTTCAGGCTAAACATACATTCCTCTCTCGATCATTACTTCTTGTTTCCAGACACTTTAAATCTTGGTCACCCTTCCCTAGACACATTCCAATTTCTCAATATCCTTCTTAAACTGTGATGCTCACAACTGGACACAGTACCCCAAGTACAGTCTGAGCAAAGCAGAACAGAGTGGCTTCTCTTGATGTGGACACTACAGTCTTGTTCATGCATCTTAGAAAGTAATAGATTATGTATATACTTAGAAAGCATATACATGGCAAAGTTGGATTTCCATTAGATAACCGGAGTAGCTAACTACAATATGTCTTTTCTCTAAATGTCTAATATTCTGACTTGAATAGGGCATCATCCAAGTTTTCAACTTTGTTTGGAAGCCTGTAGCAGACCCACAAACTGAGGTTTGTGTTTCCCAGCTTTTTACTCAGATATTCCCCACCAACTTTCCATGCTCCAAAGTGTGCATCTCACATTACTTATCCTTTTTGTATAATATTATTCCTCAATCCTTTTTGGTTAATGTATATCTTTTGAATAAATTATACACTTCAGTTACTAAATTCTAGTCATGAGGGTCATCCCGCCATGTTTTGGTAATGCCTATTAAATCATATTTACCTTCCTGCCTTAAGAGTTCAAGCTCAGCTTTTTTGTTTTTACTTGTACATAGTGTACATAGAGTAGATCCAACAACGCTAATTAGAGGAACCTTAATTTTGTGGGTCTGATCTTGACAGAAGCAGTTCCTCACTCATTATGTCAAATCTGTAGGCAATCCTGCCCCTGTTGAAGGGCACAACCCTTCACTAGTTCCCACATACGGGACAAACCCAGAAGTAGATATCCATTATCTTCAGCCACCATTCAGAGACAGACAGTAGTCGTAGCTTGTTCCTCTTCCTCCGTGCTTGACTCTGAGGAATGAAAATCTTCTTTTTGAATACCAGATCTCATGATGGAATTATGCTTGCTTGCTTGAATTATATCCAAGCTTTATGTTTCTAAAAAAACATTATAGTAGATGTATTTAAAAAAACTGGGTGCTATGAAAAGGCCAGATAGTGCTATAACCTCTGACTTATCCATGCAAAAAATATCCTGCATCAAGCAGGAACTACACACCTCTATTTAGGCTGCCTAGGCACACAAGGATGCTTCTGTGATGAACCCTCATAAAGAGCTAAAGGATTACCAAGGCTGTTTGGCTGTTTCAGAGTTGCCATGGGACTTGCTGAACTAGGACAGGGAGCTGGTAGATAGGAAAACCATTTCTGCTTATCTAGAGAGTCTCCAAGCTTTTCATGCTGCAGAAGAGAAACCCATTCTCATTAGGCTGGAACAGAGAACATTCAGGCCAAAGAATGTCGATCACAAGAAATATGGGTAGCATAGAATACTGTCCTTACTGTGCATATGCACTTAGTTACCCAGGCAGCCTTTCACAGATCAAAGGATATGTTAGACCAGAAGCCAAGGAAATGCCAACACAAATGTAGAAAATAAACTACATCATGGCCGAGCTCTTGGTAACACCTCCTCCAAGGTACAGCTGCTCATAAGGCAAACCATTTATATATGGATTGGCTAAGTATCGCTATGTAATGGGAATAAGTATTTCCCCCTGTTTGTACTTGCCATCACATTTCTTTTTTTTATTTCACCATTATTAAAAGGTGGGCAAACACCTCCCTCAATGTTGCTTTTCATTGGGTTTTCCAATCTTCTCCAATATTCTGAGGAAAACTTTTTGCAAAAATGAGATAATTCCAAACTGAGGCCAGGAGGGATCAGCAATTACTAACCAATATTAGCTCTTACAAAGGGCAAGGATTGCATTACAAGGTGATGGATCAAGAAATTACTGGTTGAATCCTATATAATAAGGCCTCAGATATGTGAGAGTCTCTTTGTGGGTCTGTTTTCTCCTCCACAACTATTTTGCCAGCAGGATTTGGAGGCCATACATATTTGGAATAAATTGTTGCAAGCTGCCACTATTGTATTTGAGGGTGGTTTGATCTGGAATAAGCAATTAAGACCAATTAACTGTCCTTTGCTGATACAAACTGATCCAGTTGCTTGCATTTTTAGAATCTTCTTATAGACAGCAGTGTCGATGGAGACTGTCAAGTGCCAGCGCTTCCACATTTACCACTACACGATAGGTGGCTTACGACTGAAACATATCTCCTGAAATGTGAGGGCAAAGCCCTACATCCCAGCCATGAGCTGCCCCTGTATTACACTACTAACAGCAAGATCTAAGGAAAGAGCAAATAGATTTGAGTTCTGCTTGTGGACAAATGTGCAAGCTGGTAGTGTCACAAAAGGCATCCCTTCAAGGCAGACAACAGTTTGCTAACATGGATAAAGACAGTGAGATGTGACTGTAAGAGGGATATTATTCAAGCCCTAAAGTAAGAATGCAGATGATGTTATACAGAGTGAGGGAAAAAAGTGAGAAAGGAAGAGGTGGGTTGCTTTTCTGAACAGCAGCTTTGAGAATCCCATTGTCACGCAGTCTATATATTTTTGGGATCTGTAGTCCAAAACAGTAGCTTTTTCATCTCTGAGCAATGGTAAAAGTGAAACTGGATCAGAGTCTCATACATAATTTTACCATTTGAGAGTCATGTCCCTGGCATGCATAATAATATTTTGAGAATTCTTTTCCTACTGCTTTCAAGGACAATACTATAAAAAAAGAGGAAATGGATCATGTGCTATAAAGACGCAGAATCATTCCAACTAGTGGAATGAATAACACAGTAATAGGCTTTCACAGTGTGGTCAAAGTATGGGGAATAACTAGTAAAAATGTACAACTTCCCCTGCAACATCAATATGAGTGTTTAACAAAGGAGCCTATAAAATGGGCTTTGAAGTGCTCTGTAAAACATGCTATTTAAAGCGATGAGAGTTACAGTAAAATAAAACAGTGTGGTGAGCAAGGCAAAGATTTATACCAGATTCTACAGTGCAAAACAGCGAGATCCTTCTTCTTTTTTCTTGTGCTCAAGCTGAGGACATCGTTTCCTTAAGAAATTATTTTCAGAGGGGAAAAAAGCTTCCTGTGTTTTTACTTTTTGACATTTGACATTTTGACATGAAGATCAGAGCTCTATGAGAATGGAACATAAGACTTTGAGCATATATTTGGTGCTTACTTTCACTCCTGATGTCTCTGATTTGCCGCTTGAGATGTCTGATTTGGCTACATGGATACATGCCTTAGTTATATTTTGCCTGGTTTATTGTAACACACTCTGTGTTGGGCTGCCTTGGAAGACAGTTTGGAAACTTCAGGTGGTTCAAAATGCATCAGCCAGACTATGGCCTGGGACCAGTTATAGGGAGCATATAAAGCCTCTGTTACAACAAATGCACTGGCTACCAGTTCATTTTTAGGCCTAATTCAAATTGGTGATCATTACCTATAATGCTCTATACAGTTTGGGTCCAGACAACCTGAAGGGCCATAGCTCTTCATATGATCTTTTTTGGTGGTTAAGATCACCAGAGGAAGCCCTCCTATCAGTCCCGTTGCCAGCAAAGGCATGACTGATGGGGACACAAGGAAGGGCCTTGTCTGT
Organism: Pogona vitticeps; assembly: GCF_051106095.1. NCBI lineage: Eukaryota > Metazoa > Chordata > Lepidosauria > Squamata > Agamidae > Pogona > Pogona vitticeps. Next base: position 51,761,030 of record NC_135783.1, read on the forward strand.
GTCAGCTCCCAGGTTATGGAATCCTCTCCCTCGGGAGATCAGGCTGCCCCCTCCCTTTCATCCTTTTGCTGACAGCTGAATACCCCTTGACAATTTGTCCAATCGCGTCTGACTTTAGGGGCAGTCCTCATCCCCATTTTCAAGCCATAGAGCCAGCGTTTGTCCATAGACAGTTTCCGTGGTCACGTGGCCAGCACGACTAGACACAGAATGCTGTTATCTTCCCACCTTGGTGGTACCTATTTATCTACTTGCATTTTACATGCTTTCAAACTGCTAGGTTGGCAGGAGCTCAGACAAGCAACGGGAGCTCACTCTGTCGCATGGATTCAAACTGCTGATCTTTCAACCTTGCTGCCCAGAGACTGCGGTTTAACCCACAGTGCCATCACACCCCTTACCCATCTCTTTAGGCAGGCTTTTAACAGTAATGACTGAATCCCTGAATGGCTTTTTAAAGTTAACATAGTTTTTAATGTTTACTGACTTTTAATTATTTAATCATATTTTAACTACTGTACAGTTTAATTGTTTTTTAATGTTTTACGTTGTGTTTTTAATTCTGTTCTTTTAAGATTGTAAAAGAACAAAGGTGGCTTAAGAAAGATAGTTAGTCAGTCAGTCAGTCAGTCAGTCAGTCAGTTAGTTAGTTAGTTGGACGGACAGACGGACAGACAGACAGACAGACAGACAGACAGATAGATAGATAGATAGATAGATAGATAGATAGATAGATAGATAGATAGATAGATAGATAGATAGATAGATAGATAGATAGAAGCAGAACCCTGCTACCACAAAATCATTTTCAACAATCTCCAGATAAACAAGAACCTGGTTATAATCAGTTAACATACAATTATTGACTACAAACGGCCAGCTGTGATGACCTGGAGTTATGGTTAGTATGGAAAAAAGAGAGGAAATCATCTACTTTGGTTGAATTAAAGCAGAGGGAAAATTAAAAGTAAGCTTGCATTAAAGCAGGAGTATGTTTGAAATTTTCCTCATCTGAACCGATCCATATAGGGTTTTTGACACTATAAATCCTACGTCCACTTGGAGGACATTTAATCCACTGGAGGTATATTTTTGAATAGACTGTAATTAGCAGCTGAGACAGAAACAGTTCAGGGAGAGAAACTGACATTGAAAACAACCTGGTTCAAGCTATATCTTCATACTAGTTGAGATAAGGCACATATACCAATTCCATTGGAAGCAATTTAAAAATCCGATGATCAAGAAGAAGAATATAAAGCTTTAAATCAAGATGCTAACTACCAGTATAAAAAAGTAGAGGATAGAGAAATTGACAGAACATACTGACTTGGCAATAAAAGATGAAAGCATGCATTAAATGTTATTTATATACTTTAATTATTCCAGGATTAAATTGTAAAAGATCTTATAACTATTAAGCTATATTGGGAAATTGGATAAAACATAAATGAAGTTGATAATGAATGCAAGTGCATAGAGCGGTAAATGACATATATCATCCAGGTAGCTGGAAAAAAGCAAAACCTTTCATTTATACCCTAGGGTGGTGTTATAATATATTTTCTGCAAAATAAAATGTTGTAGTCTAATACCATTGGAAATTGTCTTGCTAGAACATTCAACTGTTGCTCCTTCCCACAGTTTTTGTTCCAATAGACATGCTAGGCCAATCTGCACACTATAGTTCAAATCATCACCATCATCATCATCATCATCATCATCAATCATCTTTAAAATGTGGAGTTGGAAAGGATCCTATGGATCTTTGAGTCAAGCCCCTGTCCAGGGGACACAGTGGGAAACTGAACTCCCAAATTTTGGTTCCACAGCCAGATAGCTTAAACCACCAAGCTATTCAGCAGGTCTCTTTAATACAATGCAATGCAATACAATACAGATTTGTTTTTGAAACAGGTTATGTGATATCATGTAATCTGAAAATTGTGGCTAACTGAAATATCTTTGAACCTAAAAACTGTTTAACAGTTTTAAGTTATCATTACAGTATCTTTCAACATCAGCTTTTCTGCTATACCCAAAAAGAAATGTGCAATAAACTTATTACTTGCTTGCTAGACTTAAAAGGAGAGTCTTGAAATCAAGATTAAGATGCAATCAAATTAAGACTCAATCAAATGTTTGTAATTGTTTTATGGATGCGTGACGATTGCATTTCAGCTTATTTTTAAATAAGAATTTGCCGTATTTTGCAAAAGATTTTTATTTAAAAACTGACATATTTTTTGAGGGAAAACCCAGACCTAATCTTTGTAGGTATCAGGTTATGAGCATCAAAGTCTGGGACTGATTTCCTCTGCATTCAATTGTATTGGCCCTGAACTGGCATTTTCTTTTGAGCGTGTGTTTCTCTCTAACAGCTCAATGGCAGGCAAAGGGTAATGCAACTTTCTTCTTGTTGAAAATTACTGTACAAATTACTGAGTGTGGACAGTGCAAATGGGGGACATTCATTTTCATTAATTTTTTAAAGAATTTGCTACCACTTGCAAATTTTTCATGTTTAAGATGGAGAGGTTTTTAAAGAAACAGAATGCAAGCTACAGTGAAAATGAAAGGTTTTCACATTCATAATCTCTGGTCCACGAAGAGACATAATTGACTGATGGCTACATTTTTGAGATTGTACATCTTTGTCTTCTCTCTGGGGGGGAGGGGCCATAGTTTGCTGCCGATGAAAATGGCAGCATAAAATAGCAGCTCCCTCTAAGTCCAGGAATAACAGTCAAAATATATGTGAAAGTTTGTAAACTGAGAAGGAAAACACTTCAAATTGAATAGATCTGGAAAAGCCAAAGAAGATGCCAGAAGAAAATAAGCCCAGAGTCACCTCTGATGAGGAGGATCAAAGAGATCTTACCAAGACATCGGAAGAGTCTGAGAGTGAAATAGAGGCGTCAGGTAAGAAAAAAAGGGAGGGGCAGAAAAAAGATGATGGAGGAAATGACGAGATGAAGCTGGTTATAAAATAATTAAGAAAGGACTTAGAGGGACGTTTCCCCCCTCTAGTTGCCCTCTTCCTTTTCAGGCATTGAGAAGGAAAGAGATCTGCTTCCCATTGAGATTTTTAACTGTGCCAGCTTCGAGGATCATGCATCTCAGTGGCTCGGAGGTGAGGAGTGTAGCATCGGCTCCCTCCCACAGTTTGATTGTTACTTTTGCCCCGTTGGGCTTTAGTTTTAATAATTGAATTTCTTGTTGGTTTGGTTGATCTAATTTTTAGTAATTAGCTTTATAGTATTGTTGAAGGGGAGTGGAGGCTGCATGAAGGGGGGAAGATACAGCGTGGGGAAGAATTAATTCAAAATAAAAAAATAAAATCAGAAAAGTTTGAGAGAAGGATATGGGAGCACTAAACATAACCAGTGCCTGAAGGCCCTGTATGGGGAGCTAAATTTTTTGCGCCTATATAATAGCTTCTGAGAAGGTCTGATTTAACTTTAGGTGGTTGAAGGTTGGCACAGACTAAGGTAGCTTTAGCTGTTTGGGTGTGAGCAGGTATTTGCTCTGCTTTGGACTATCAAAACCTGTCACAACCGCTCCTCCAACCTCACCCCCCATTAACAGTTGATTTTATCACAATTTCACAGTGCAGTTAATGATGCCACCTATTGAGTGATTTTAAAAAGCAAGTGCATAGACACTACTTTATATTAGCCTTGCTGGGCCATGTGGCCAGGGAATATATGGATGAAGCAAAAAAAAAAGGGGGGGGGAGAATAAATAAACAAGAATAATACCAGATCAATTGTAATTTTATTTTTTAAAAATTAGAGAAAAGAAGAGACAGAGGGCGAAGCAGATAGCTAATCTTAATAACAATAATAGCTTTTAACTGGATTTTAATTGGGGTCCTGCATAGATTTGTGGATTAAATAAACAATTAACTAAAGACTTGTAATTTAATGAAATGTAGGGGGTTTGCAACATTTATTGATAGCCTCTGGGTTGTTACTAAACAGACTGTGTGTTAAACAGATACCCGCAGTAGGAAGAGCCAAGTAAATTAAATATCCACAGTGGCTCCTTGCAGTTCAACTGAAAAGGACTAAGCAAAGGAGTTAATTGGCTGTCATTATAATGTGTGTGTGTGTGTGTGTGTGTGTGTGTGTGTGTGTGTGTGTGTGTGTTGGTCTGAATAGGCCAGGCTTATCTCTGGGAGCTCAGAGCATTTTTTGTGTGAAACCTCCAATCGGTATGCAGGCTGGAAGGAGTTGTCCAGGGTAAGATAGATAAGGAAGTAAAAGAAGGAAGGGTACTTGGCCCCTTCGTAACGTCTCCTTTGGAGAATCTGATGGTTTCACCTTTGGGTATAGTGCCAAAGAAGGCCTAGGGGGAGTACAGATTAATTCATCACTTGCCTTACCCACAGGGAGTGTCGGTCAATGATGCTATCCCTCAGGAACTTTGTACCATGCGCTACACCTCCTTTGATGAGGTGGTGCAGATGGTAAGAAAGTGCAATGTGGGGACTGAGCTGGCAAAATGTGATATAAAATCAGTGTTTTGAATTTTGCCAGTTCATACCATGGACTTTGATTTCAATTTCAGGAATTCTTCTATATTGACAGAGCTTTACCTATGGGCTGCTCGGTGTCATGCACTGCTTTTGAACGGTTCAGCTCATTTATCGAATGGTCAGGTGTAGGGTGGGTGTAAGTCAACTGTCCACTATTTAGATGATTACCTTTTTTGTGGAGAAAGAAATTCAGGAAGGTGTAGATTCATCCTAAATAGTTTTCGAGCAATGGCAGAGAAGCAGGGACTACCCCTGGCAGAAGAAAAAACAGAGGGACCCACTTTCTTGGGTATTGAGCTGGATACAATGCAACAGACATTGCGGCTGCTCGAAAACAAATTAGCAGACTTTAGGATCAGGATAGCTGCACTATTACAGAGGAGAAAGGTGCCTCTGTGGGAGCTTCAGGAGATTGTGGGTCATCTAAACTTCACTTGTAGAGTGGTAGCACCTGGGCGCGCATTCATGCGTCAGCTATGAAATGCCATGAAAGGTCTGCAATGACATTGCATAGGACCAGGGTCACACATGCATGAAAGAAGATCCACTAGTATGGAGTCAGTTTCTGGTGGGGTTTAATGGGACATCCTTTTGGAGAAGCGAAATTGGGCTGAAAGCAGACTTTCAGGTCCATTTGGATGCTGCAGGTTCACTAGGGTTCGGAATGTACTTCAGAGGAAGGTGGTGTGCTGGCACATGGCCCAATGAGTGGCATCAGAATGGCATTACCAAAGATTTAACATTCTTAGAATTCTTCCCAATAGTGGGTGTGCTTTGGTTATGGGCAGAGGAGTGGTCAAACTCCATGGTACCATTCTGGTGTGACAATCAAGCGGTTGTTTATATCACACTCAGAACGGGTCATGAATCTGGTTAGGCCATTCATATTGTGGGCACTGCAGTTTAACATAGTAGTGCAGGCCTGGCATGTACCAGGTTTAAAAAACAGAATAGCTGATGCATTGTTGAACCAACAGATCAAGCTGTTCAGGGAGCTAGACCCTGGAGCCAAAGAGTTCCTGGAAGTTCTGGGTTTGGATGTCTTCCTTGAAGACACCAAGGGGGGGCTGCTCATTGAGCTTGATAAGCTTGATGGCGGGCATGAGACTTAGCCAGTCTAGTCCCTATGCTGTGGTGGCTAGTGCAGATAAAACAATTTTTTCTGGTGAGTCCCACTGCAAACTCAGGTAAGCTAACTGCATTGGACCTCCCAACACTGTGGATCGTGCGATTACAGTGCTTGGGGGGAAAGAAGCGCTTGGTCACAACTGGAGCAACAGTCAACTAGTAAAGATGGCTCAAAGTCCGGGGGTGGTCAAATTGTGGCCAGCTGAGTTCTTGCTCTCTTTAAGACCACGAGAACGTGGGGCCGGGGACTCACCCATTTGTTGATTAAGGGGTACTTTGAAACCTCTGTGATTTATCTATTTCCGCACTATGGCAGCCCCCCTTTGTCAAAGGATGGCAACTTTGAATTATGATCAAGAAAGTGTGGCCCATGTTTAACCCATGATATTTGTCTCACACCTTTATTCCGGGGTAGTGAAAGCAAACTGAACTTCTCAAGGACACGGCAAGATTTGTTATCTAGAACTGAAGATAACTGCCATCACAAGACAGCTGCTGCTTGCTAAGCTTGCTAAACATGTAGTCTCAGGAACTATGTAAGAAGATTCCATATTAAAAAGAGAAGAAAATGTAATGCAATGTAATATTAGCTAATAGTTTGTGTTTATACAAGTTTAAGATATAAATAAGAAGCAGTGTCTAAGTGTGTAAGCAGTTAAATAAAATGTGTAATAGGTAGTGAACACAGTATATCCATGAGTTAAGAAAATGTCAAACTTAATATAAAATAGTAGGGTAAGAGTGGGCTGCGAGATGGGGCGATCTTCCCACAGGGGCATGTACAGCTCCTGGCTTCACATTACCCCACAAGGCTCGGTTCAAATTATTATGAACTGGAGGTTTCATCTCATAGCCTATAGTGGGGTTGGGGAGAGGGGGAGGGAGGGAGGGAGGGAGGGAGGGAGGGAGGGAGGAAAGGGAGGGGGGATACAAGGGAAAAAGGGGGAGGAAGGGAGTGGGATACAAGGGAAGAGGTGGAGAGAGGGAACAAGGGTGACTTTAGATAAATAATGAAATTTAGAAAAAATATATGTATAATGATAAGGCATGTAGTAGTAGTAGTAAAATATTTCAGAAAATTAGGCTGATGAGAAGTACAGCTTATAAAGTATGTAATGTTAGACAATCTTAGTATATTATCTTATAACACAAATGGTCTTGGCTCACCGATTAAAAGGTATAGATGTATGAAAACTATTCAAAAACTGGGGGCAGATGTTCTGTTTTTACAGGAAACACATCAAAAAAGACAAAAAAGAAAGATATTATTAAGTACCCGATGCTAGGAGATCTATTTTAAATATACTGCAAATCAGACAACTACATTGAGAGGAGTGGCTATAATCCTTAGGAAAACTTCATAATTTGAAGTGATGGACCAATTAAGAGATCCTGAGGGAAGATATATTCTGGTGAAAGGAAAGTTAGAAAATAAATTGCTGACTTAAGGTTCTTATTATACCCCTAATGTAGGGCAAGCAACATTCATGCAAAAATTGTTGAGGGAGGTAAAAAAAATTGCCCGGGGTGATATTGCATTTTAAGTCAAAAGCTGGATACATCATCCAAAAAAAGAAAGAAAGAAAGAAAAAAGAAAAGAAAAGAAAGGTGTCAAAGGATGGAATCAAAATAGAAAAATTAGTTTTAAAAGCTGGTTTAATAGATGGATGGAGATAATTAAATCCTAAAATGAAAGATTTTTACATTCTTTTCAAAAAAACCCCACTTATTCAAGAATAAATCATGTCTTTATTTCAGAAAATTTGGTATCCCCTATAGTGAATATATAGTTCACTCCTATCATGACCTCTGATCATGCACCAATAAATGTTCTTTGGTTTAATAAAGAAGGCCAAAACCCCCTAAAATCTGGAAATTAAGTTCTAATATATATTGTCCCCCAGCTTATTTAACTTATATGCAGAATACATGATGCGAAAGGCCGGACTGGAGGAATCCCAAGCCAGAATTAAGATTGCCGGAAGAAATATCAACAACCTCCAATATGCAGATGATACCACTCTGATGGCAGAAAGTGAGGAGGAACTAAAGAACCTTGTAATGAGGGTGAAAGAGGAGAGTGCAAAAAACGGTCTGAAGCTCAACATCAAAAAAACAAACAAACCCTAAGATCATGGCCACTGGTCTCATCACCTCCTGGCAAATAGAAGGGGAAGATATGGAGGCAGTGACAGATTTCACTTTCTTGGGCTCCATGATCACTGCAGATGGAGACAGCAGCCCCAAAATTAAAAGACGCCTGCTTCTTGGGAGGAAAGCGATGACAAACCTCAATAGGATCTTAAAAAGCAGAGACATCACCTTGCCAACAAAAGTCCGAATAGTCAAAGCTATGGTTTTTCCTGTAGTGATGTATGGAAGTGAGAGCTGGACCATAAAGAAAGCACACCGCCGAAGAATTCATGCTTTTGAATTGTAGGGTTGGAGGAGGCTCTTGAGAGTCCCCTGGACTGCAAGGAGATCAAACTTATCCATTCTGAAGGAAATCAGCCCTGAGTGCTCACTGGAAGGACAGAACCTGAAGCTGAGGCCCCAATACTTTAGCCATCTCATGAGAAAAGAAGACTCCCTGGAAAAGATGCTGATGTTGGGAAAGTGTGAAGGCAGGAGGAGAAGGGGATGACAGAGGATGAGATGGTCGGACAGTGTCATCAAAGCGACCAACATGAATTTAACTCAACTCCAGGAGGCAGTGGAAGGCTTGGCATGCTCTGGTCCATGGGGTCACGAAAAGTCGGACATGACTAAATGACTAAACAACAATAACAATATGTTTAAATACAGAAATTATCTAGCCCAGTATTGTCAACCCTGACTTGCAGTGGCTGGCCAGTGCAGGTTCTCTCCCTAGCTCTGACTAAAGATGCTGGGGACTGAATCTCAAACTGTCCTCTACCCTGAGATACCTAGTGGTCTTCCATCCAAGCACTAACCTAGTCTGTCCCTACTTAGCTTTCAAAATCAAATAAAGACATTACATGCATTGTTATTTGGTGTCAGGTAGGACATGTCAGAAGCTATTCTTCTTGAGCGGGGACCTGTCATTGCTGACAAGTCGAAGTCTACCTGTAGGTGGAACGAGTTGGAAGAAAATACAGGTGAATCAGAGAGACACAGTTTGGAATAGGTTTCATAGATCAAAATATTGCAGGGTCTTCCATTTATGCCAATAAAGCAGTTCAAGAAAGGAAAGCCAGACAGATGCCTTTACTGACAGGTTGAATACCACTGTGAGAGATGTGAAGATTTATAAAGCACCAAGGGAAGGAGGAAGCACAGGTCAAGGAAAAACTTGCTAAGCATGTCTTCCACAGCTCCTGTGGAATCCTTCTCATGGTGGGTAAGGCTTTGGGAGCTTCAGGACAGGAAAAATTCTCAAATTTCTGAACATCACAGCAACATGGATGACTACCTTCAGCTGTGATTTTCAGTAATTAGACTTCCTCCCATCCTGGGGCACCCAACAGCTTCCCCACAACAAAAGGAATCACATGAGGGGCTTGGGACTCTATGTGATGGTAGTGAGATAATCAAAAATGTTTTATTTCCAGACAATTCACCATGGCTGCTGAGGCCATCAGTGGTACTTGTTATAACCTATGGAACAGGATTTCAGCCATTATCTTCCTCACAGTTTCAGCTGTCATGTGAAACACATGTCAAAAAGATACTCTTTGAGGTCACACAGGCCTAAGGGAACACTGCAACACACACTCTTTGGAGTGTTGTGATCATTTTGCTTTAGAAATGTTGTACAAAGTGGGAAATGGTGATTCAGGGGAAAAAATTAAAAGCCTCCAGTAAAAACAACCATGTCAACACCACATTCAGACAGATCTGGATCAAAATAAATGCTAATAAACTTCCATGAGAGTAGCTGTGATAATCTGCATAAATAAAAAGTAACAAAGAATTTTATGGCAAAATTTTGTTTAGCTACTTGGTTAATTCAGTGAGTTAGATACGGTATCTGGCTGTGGAGACAGAGTTTAGTTACCCACTGCAGATCCCAAAAGAGGCAGCCTGTGTGACCTTGGGCAAGCTGCATATTCCCAGGGCCTCCTAGAGAAGGGAATAATAAACCACTCCTGAGTATTTTCTGCCTGGAAAACCCTGAAAAGGGTTGCCATATGTCAGACTTCACTTGACAACACATTTCCTACTACTACTACTACTACTACTACTACTGCTACTACTACTACTACTACTACTACTACTACTACTACTATTATTATTATTATTATTATTATTATTATTATTATTATTATTATTATTATTATTATTATTATTATTATTATTATTATTTGATTTGGCATAGGCTTTTGGGAACCACAGCCCACTTGATCAGATGCATAATTATGAACACTGTTCCAAGAAAGAAGTCCTCGTTGCAGATCACATTTTTTGTGTAATAACATTAGGGGATTTAATAATAATCACAAGCATGGGGTGAGGAAAGATTTCCTTCAGAATGCCAATGTGTGTGGAGAATGGATATTTAACCCACAATGCAGGAGGGTATTTCCCATAAGCTCATGGTCCTGGATGGAGACATTGAACCCCTTCTTTCCACACTGTGATTCCACATGGTGGTTTTGTTGGATTTTAAAAAATCTAGCACTGATACAAGAGATGCAGTTAATGTAGTTCATGTCATCTTGTCAACCAAGGACTAGTACAAAACATGACATCCTTGCTTGAAATCTTCCATAGGAATGGGTGATTCTGTCGGCTTCATTTTCTTCCTTGTTCATATTTTAGATTTAATGTTCCTTCCACAAAATTTATGAGAAATCATGTGATCTTCTTATGGAATACCCCCCCTTGATACACAGATACAGCATTTCTCATCCATCCTCACCTTCCATACTGATAGCTTCATTTTATATTTCATATCTCTAAAGAATTGAACTCCTGTACAATTATGCTGTGTGGTCTTTTGCACCATAGATACAAAGGGGGCAATATGTCAGGAGACTGATACAGACTTTTTTTGTCTAAGAATTAGAACGAGGCACCTTTTTTTCTTTCTAAAGTTGCTGCTGTAAGAGATTAGAGCAACTGCGCACCACTGAGTTGGAACACAGCACTGGATAAATGACAGTTTTTGGACAGCAAAGCTATGAAACTGCCCAAGCAGCTAAGACTGCATTTTGAGCTAAGAATTATGTAGAATCAAGGTTGGTCAAGAGAATGAATAATACAGAGAGGATAAAATACCACAAAGAACGATGGAGAAGAACAAGGATTAAACATAATTAAACTTCTACATAATATGTCATTCCTCCTGAACAAAACATTCATTTTATTTCAGCCATTCAGTGTTAAGCATTTATAGACTGTCAATGACATCTGGAAATTTGAGAGCAAGAATTTAATTTATTGGCAGTTTTGACATTTATTGGTTTGTGTGATATTGGAAAACTCAAGATACATGAGATCTGTATTTTTAGAGATTTCAGAACACCTACTGTGATGTAGTAGATACAGTGATGGACTAAGACTCAAGAAACCTGAGTTTAAATCCCTCTTCTATGATGGAAATTCAGGGGAAGGGTTGGAACTGATGAAAATATTCCCTAATTATCTCACTTCCCTTGAAAGGCCTGCTAGGGCCTGTGAGGAGGACTGAGACACTACTGCCCCTGTCAGTGGTCCATCAAACTCCAACTGAGGAACCCAGCTCCATATGGATCAAGAAAGATGGGTAATTTTGAATGAATATAAAGACAATGAAACCCAAACAGATGTTGCTCAATTAATACAATTGTCTACAGAGATGGAAGTAGCTAATAGAAGGAAGAAAGAAGAGCTTCTGTACCATTGGTGGGCAGTAGAATAGGAAAAGAGGCAGAAAAGGGCAGGAAACGAGTCAGAGAAGGTGAAGGTAGCCGGGTTAGTGAGTCAAGGGAATACGGGAGGAGTATTGAAGGAAGAACCCACAGGGCAGTTCTCTCTAATGAACATCCCAGCCTTTTAAAAAAAGAGATGTCTTTGTTTTCAATCAGCTAACTTATTTATAAAATCTACTAATAAAGGATTGATAAAACTGTGTGCTACTTAAACCTTTAGGAACAAAGCCAATTTCAGAAGAATGCCCCCAAGACAGCCTGATCCTTCAGGTGAAACCTGTTCACAGTAAAGGAGTTGCCATCTCCCTGAGATCAGGTGCCATCAAACTAGCACACTTTCATCTTGCTGGCATTTAGTTACAGTATATAGACTATTATCCAGCCAGTCACCAGTTCCAGACATTAGTTCAGGAATCCTACAGCTTCATCTGACTCAGATGACAAGAGAAACAGCAACTAAAAGTCCAGTGTATCTATAGCAACTCATTCCAAATTTCTAAATGATATTTTCCAGTGCTTTCATGTAGATAGAAAGGGCAAAGTGACTCAGATTCATCTTAAGTTCCCAAGACAACAGTCTTGAACTAATAGCATAAGTAGAAACAGAGCCACTGTGGACCTCCTAACTTGCAACATTGATCCAGAAGGACACTATACTCAATGCTATGCAAATTGTCTGGGAGGTCAAAGAATGTGGGAGTAGTTGTTGTAGTTTTTTGGGCTGTTTGGCCATGTTCTTGAGGTTTTTATTCCTAACGTTTTGCCAGTCTCTCTGGCCGGCATCTTCAGAGGACAGGAGTCAGAACTCTGTCTGTGCTTTGTTGCAATTTGTGGGATAGCTAAGTATTTATAGCTGTGGGATCAGCTTTTGTCCTTTTCCGGATATTGGGTGATTATGGCGATCAACATGTTTTTTGTTGTAGGTGTATTGTTGTGATAAGGGGGAGAGATGATCTGTCACTGTGATCGATGGCTGTTGTTAGCTGGTCTTTTGTGTGCAGTGTTTGTGGGAGTGTTTGGCATTGATACTGGTAGAGTGCAGCACTTAGCACTGATCTTATGACTGGTTTAAAAGGTAGCTATCCTGGAAATTGATAATCAGGCAAAAAGAAAAAGGTATTTTATTGTTTATGAATATCATTTTTAGAGATGGTGTAGGAGGAAAGTTCACTAACTTAGTTATGGAAGGCCCTAGATTCCATGCATGAGAATCACTTTACTTAACAAAGAAGAGCCACAACTGAACATGTGGAAAAGGAGAAAAGAAGTGAGCCTGTATATTAACAAGTGACTATTTAGAAAGACCAGATAGACAAAAATATCTGGACTTTCCTGGCTCTCTATCACCCCTCCCTTGTGTGTATTGTTTATCACAAACATTGGTATTCAGTTTCCAACATATTGCCAAAAAGCAGCTATGTTTTTAGCCATCTTATGTTTCGCTCAGGAGAGGTAATCCATTAAGGAGAAGACTACTTTAGTCTTGTATACAGTGGTGCTCCGTATAGCGAGGTTAATCCGTTCCGGATTAACCTTCGCTATACGAAAACATCGCTGTGCGGGGCAGGAAAACCTATTGGAACGCATTAAACTTAGTTTAATGCGTTCCAATAAGTGTGTAAACTTACCCCCTCCAGCGATGTTTTCGCTCCGGCGGCCATTTTGGAGCCGCCGATCAGCTGATCGGCGGCTCCAAAATGGCCGCCGGAGCCCCAATCGTCGCAAAGCGAGTGCGGCGATTGGGGCTGATCCGTATAGCGATCCCCAAAAAGGGATCGCTATACGGATTTTTCGTTAAACGGTGCACTCGTTAAGCGAGGCACCACTGTATCTTCCTCGGCAAGTGACAGGGAGGCTGGAAATTGTGGCATAAGGAAAGCCTCCAAAATTCCCTGTGCAATATCGGGAAAAAAACCTACAATGAATTGTTTCAAACATCATTTTAAAATAGAGTAAGAAAATATATTCCACTTCAGCCTTAGAAACAGATATATAAGCTTTGCATAAGCATAAATAGGGATACAATGTACAAAACCAGTTGAAAATCATCCCTGCAATGTTCCTGATGAAGAAATGGAAATTGTTCCTTGATTGTGATGAAATATTAATAGATTAGGTGGAAAGCTTTCTCTGCTTTTCTTTTTATCAAGTTACAATTGCTGTTACAGAGGATCAGCCAAAGGCATTACTCACAACTCTAACTGGAAGAAACATAACCTTAACATCCTTGATTAAAGTGTTCATGAATAATGCAGTCCATAAATTAGAATGGCAGAAGAATTTGTCCCCATGGAAATCATCTTGGTGTATGTTGCCCTTTCAGTAACCAATGATGCCCTAGTATCTCTATTTCCCATGCCTCTAGTTGGATCTTTAATTTCACTTATGCATACTTAGGGTCAAGGCGGCTGTTTCTTTCTCTTCATGCTTATGAAGAGGGGTAGAGCAATACATACTATATCCTAGGGCTGTTTCCACTTCCAAGAAACCACATCAAATAAGATGTACCATTCCTTTCTCTGCACTTACAGTTTAATCTTCCTTGCTGAAACGGAGAATCAAGATTCAAATAAAAAGCTAGTAGCAAAAACAAGCAATGTTCTTTTAAGGAGACCATTCAAAGAAGCACTCAGAATGTAAGTTTCGAAGAACTCTGTTGTGCTGTCTCTTAGACTGCAAGCATGTAAGTCTATCTCTCTATCTCTCTACCTCTCTATCTCTCTATCTCTCTATCTCTCTATCTCTCTATCTCTCTATCTGTCTATCTATCTATCTATCTATCTATCTATCTATCTATCTATCTATCTATCTATCTATCTATCTATCTATCTATCTATCTATCTATCTATCTATCTATCTATCTATCTATCTATCTATCTATCTATCTATCTGAAATATTTGCATCCCGTCTTTCTCCTCAAAAGGACCCAAGGTGACATATCATTAAGAACACAATATTTAAAAACTAAAAACAGTAAATATACAAATATTTTAACAGAATTAAACAAGGGTTATATTAAAAATGTTAAAATAAAATCAATACTAAAAACTCATTGAAAAGCAACAGAGCATAACAATCCATTTAGAATACACGTTGAGCACAGTTTTCTGTGCTGGAAAATACAACATTCAATGAATAGGTCAATAAGCCAATGGATCAGTAAATATTTGGTGCTTTCCAGACAGAAGACCTATGCTGAAGACAGTATACATTCCAAAGACTGGCTGTTTTATATTAAACTAAGCACAAATTAAGCATAGCCACCTTCTATTATTCTATTTTTTTTTCAGTTATGAAATCACATTTATATTTCAGCAGGAAGTTCTACATTCAAGCAGAAAAAAATCAGATAGACAAATATAGGATGGGTGTTCAACTGTTATAAGCAATACTACATATGACACAGTATATAACAAAAGCTCTTGTCAATGCTGCCAACTTCTGCAGACCTCTGTCTTACAAGTCCCTTCAGGAGGGACAGCTCCTTAGACTTTGCTCCTCAGTAGCTGTGATAAGCAGGAACACCCATGTGAGATGCAGGAACCGTGGAAAGAAGTGGGGGAGAATATCTGCAATTGCATGCATTTTTTTCCTGGTATCTAAACATTCACAGTATGATGGGGACCTGAAGCAATTCCCCTACTTTTTGGTGGCAACACTTAAGCTCTTTTCACAAATCTCAATTTTCTACTTTTGAAAAATTTACTCCTTTCCAAAACAATTTTTCTTTTATTCTCTCTCTCTCTCTCTTTTCACTTCTGTTCGATGTTTGTTTGTTTACTTGACTTTCATACTGCTCATCTGGCCAGCAGCCACTCTGGACGGTTTACAGCAATAGAAATAACCAGAGTAACAATAACACACAAAGGCAACAAATCAAAATTTAGAATAAAAACAAAATTAACAGTGCAATTAAATACATTAAAAAGCATTAAGAGACAAGCAGCAGTAAAAACAAGTCAATAGTTGGTAATCCTTTTCAGCTAGACATGGTCTAGAGGGGCGGGGTAAAAATCCAATAAACAAACAAACAAACAAACAAACAAACAAACAAACAAACAAATAAATAAACAAGCAAATAAATAAATAAATAAATAAATAAATAAACAAATAAATAAAGCTATTGAAGGCCCACAAGACAGCTCTGTCATTCATTCATTCATTCATTCGTTCGTTTGTTCATTCGTTCGTTCGTTCATCCATATCCCATTCTATGACAAAATGTCTCAAATTGGATAGCAGACAATAAACCAATTTTCAAAACCATATACACTATAACAATATGGACAGCCTGCTCAAGCCTTGATCCCTAGTGCCCCAAGCTTTAATGAAGGACAACGTCTTGATGTGGGACTGATGTAAGGCCATATTCCCTGTAGCAAGTGGCAACATTGTAGCTATGGTCTTTTTGTGTATGGGCATCTACAATAATCACAAAATGCACTATTTGGTGTTGATTCCTCTTAAGATTAGTGGAAGAGCCAGTGTCTAGTGTGGTCTAATGACTAGATTCATGGATAGGGAGACAGGGGTGCAAATTCATGGATAGGGAGACAGGGGTGCAAATGGATAGGGAGACAGAGTTCGCTGGATGACCTTGGACCACTTTCAATCTTTCAGTCAAGCCGGGTTCACAGGGTTGATGTTGAAAATAAGAAGTATTTATTATTTATTTATTTAAAATATTTTTACCCCTCTTTTCTCCAAAAATGAGCCAAGGTGGCTTAGGAAAGCCATTGATAGAATCTCTTTATTGTATAATCTCAGATGGTGATATAACCTTACAAGAGGCATGGCTGTGAGGTGTATGGTGTGACTATCATGAAGGGATTCTTCACTTTTGAATTTACTAGTTCAATGATCTTTGCATGTCGATTTTAGCTCAATGGGGCTGCAGACTATGCAGTTTCTGATTAACAGAACTGATACAGATCACCACATGTGCACAGATCAGGAAGAGTTGTGATCAGATCCCATGGAAAGGCATCCTTGATAGCATTGTATAATCACATCGATATGTCTTTGCATGCCTTCCTTCACTTCGCATGCTTATAAGCTGGTATACATCAGTAACCTGGAAGAAAAAAAATATGCACAACTAAAATTTTAGCAAACTGTACATGTAACCATTTGATAACCAATTGTAGAAATCCTCATAGTTAAACTCAAAAGCGGTCAGAGTGCAATGAGGGGCAGAGGAAATTCTCTGAGCATTAATGGAATGAAGCAGGGTAAATCTCATCTCAGAGAAAACATTGGAAACATCCATTCCAGCAAATTTAGTAGATGTTCCTCATCTGCTAAACCTCATTCAACCTCATTCAAGCAAGCACGACCATTTTCTGCCCTCAGTTCCATTACGTTGACGTGCACTCTCTTGTAATTTCCCCCAGAATGAACAAAAAGCACACACACCTTTTGAATACTCCCATTCCTTTCTGTGGCGTTATCACTGTGAAAATGTTTGCTGCATTTTAGCCTTTATTTTTTTAAGATGCAGCACCAATATTAAAAGTTGATTATTCAATCTGATGTCTTCCAGCTTTCCCTCATTTGTTTTTTTAGATTATTGCCTTTCTGTTGATTTGGATCCCTTATTTACTGAGGCCCAAGCCAATTGCTTTTTCTCACTTTCATTTTAACTATGGAGTTTCCCTCCCACCACCACATCATATGATATTGTTTTCAGCTGGTTTGCTAACCCATATTAGCAACTTTTGTCATTGTTGACACTTACATTCTACTACAATGGACACAGATCATATTGTGTCTAGCTGTGCTTGGAAGGTGCATTTCTTGAATTATCATGGAACTGAATCCATTTGCAGAAGCCCATTTGACAGTCTTGCTGTGTTTCTGGTGCCCAGTTCTTTGAATGCATCTGTATGAATATTTCAGCTTGTCAGGAACATGATGGACTGCCTTTTATTCACTTACCAAGGTGTACAGGAAACCCCTGTTCCTTTGGATCTGAAAATTTGCTACAATTGCATTGATACAGAAAGAAACTCAAATGAGTGGAACAAAACATAGTTAGTGACAGCCAACAAAAGTGGGGGTTTTTTTTGGCCAGAAAACATACAACAGGACTTAATAAATATGTAGATGATGTGGGTTGTGGGAAGGGTGAGGTATTTCTGCCACCATATGTTCACTGTGAAAGCTAAATGAAATGTTCAGAGACCATCTATGATGGAATATCAGATTCTCTGGAAGAAGAAAAAAGCCTTATCCACTCATTCAGAATAGGGGTTAATCTGAATACATGGGAAAAGGGAGAAGGGTAGATATACCTGGTCCATCATCTCTCTCTTCGTGCAGAGAACAATAATCTAAAAAGGAGAGAGAGAGAGAGAGAGAGAGAGTCGTCCTTCCTTAAATAGGCTGCTATTCATGGTCGTTCTTCATACTAACAGCAAGCATTTTGCAAACGTGGAGATTTGCACAGAGGACCTCAGATTATTGCTCTTCACCTGAACAGAACAGTGAAGAGACAGACAGAGGTACCCTTCCTTTATTGTTCATGCATTCAGGTGAACCTTATCCTAAATGACTGAATAGGGCTGCTACAATAAAGAAAGGGACTGACACAAAGAACTGCTCTATACCAGGTTACAGTATTTATCTATTTAGTTCATTTCCCACTATTGTTCTTGAAGATGGTAGACCTTAGAAGCAAAACATGTTCTCTCCTGTCAAGATACATCTCCTTTCCCCACCTCTACTACTGTAACCACAGCTGGACTGTGTTAGGTAGATCCTCTTTATGATCCAGTAGACCTTTTCTGTTATGGAAGTCTTTTTACTCTTCCCATGCTATTTCCCACTTTTTAAAAACATTGACCTGTGATTTATTTCAAGGTTAGTCCAGAATACAAACAAGAAGGAAAATATAGGATGATCTGAATTATTAAAAAAGATGGGATCATCAAGTCCAGCCCCTATCAAGGAGGCACAGCGGGGATTCGAACTCGCAGCTTCTGGGTCTGCAGCCAGATACCTAAAGCACGGTTGAATAAAATGTGGGAAACAGAAAATGTAGAACTAACAATATGCCAGGCTCAGACAAAGAACTCCAGTGGGGCTCCCAGCCTTTGTGAAGAATGTATTCTAGCAGTCAGTTTACAGAAACCTGGCAGATTTGGTTATACATGAGAGAGATCATATGAATTGAATGCAATTATGGTAAGTGTGAAATAAGAACCAACAGTGTATGTGCACATTTATGTGTTTCAAAAGTATTTGTTAAACTCAATTCAAAATGTAAGAAGAAAAATAAAACAAGGAACTATCCTTACTTCGGGAATAGTCTACAGAGGTTACACCTGCTTGAAAAGAAGATAAGTTGAAGATAGATACAAGAGCCTCATGCCACGGTGGTTAAACTGCTGTACTGCAGCCAAAACTGTGCTCGCAACCCGGGGTTCAATCTCAGGTAGCCGGCTCAAGGTTGTCTCAGCCTTCCATGTTTCTGAGGTTAGTAAAATGAGAGGGTGGTGGTGGTGGCAATGTGTAGCCTGCATAATTGAGTTGTAAACTCCCCAGAGAGTGCTTGAAGCCTAGAGGAGCTTTCACTAACGTGGGTACTTCCAAACGCTCCATCCTGTAACTCATCTCAGCCTTTTGTGGAGATTATGTGATTTGGAGTCCACAACATCTTCAGGGCAACAGGTTAGGAAGACTGGCTTGGGGCACCAGTACTTTTCTGTGTTTTGTCCTTCTGTTTTCAGTGTTGATTATAATATTTCAAGGGTCAGTTTTTCATGTTATTCAGTTAGACAATCTCTGAGAGGTCATTATCTAACAACAGAAGAAGATTGCCCCAGGTACGCTTCATTTCTGTCTCCCAACTCTGCCTGAGGAAACAATGCACACACTAATTGGCAATAAGCCATCTCTGTCATGCGACACCAAAAGGAGGGCCACTGCATCTCCATGCCAAGAAAGTATGGAGAGGAATTGTTTTAGCATTCTTCTTCCACACTTTTCTGAGGAGGGAAAGATATTTAAATGGAACAAATTAAGCACGAAAAGTGAATGCCTATTGGAATTGAAATATTTTATCAAAGCTGCAGGTTAATAAGGTTGCAATGTTGCATGTTGAATTATGGCCAAATCTCCAGCAGTGCAAAGAATATATTTTACTGACTAGAGATGGAAGACAACCAACATCCATAAAACTGCATATCAGGGTAGTGACTACCTGGAAAATCAATAGAATTCTGTAACTCCAAGCACTGCTAAGAAAAATCAATAAAACATGTATCAATATTTATGCATGGAACTATATCATAAGGAGGAAAAGAAGACATTGTGTGCATAGCACCATTACCACCATCACCATTATCAACAATAAAACTGCAGAGCTGGATGAGATGAGACCCTATGGGTCATCAAGTCTAGCCCCAGTCAAAGAGGCAGAGTGGTATTATCATCCTACTGCTGTGCTGCAAATTGATATTGCATTATTGCGGATGACACACAGCTCTACATCTCCTTTTTTCCAACTGCAGGAGATGCCGTTCTGTCCCTTCGGCGTTGCCTGGAGGCTGTACAGGAATGGATGCAGGAGAACGGGCTGAGGATGAACCCGGACAAGACGGAGGTACTGAGGGTGGGCGCCCCCACACCTGGGGACATGGGAAACTCCCTCATTTTTGCCCCACATTGCTGCTTTTTTCCTCTCCTTTGCACTAGCATGAATCCCAGTGTATGCTGGTCCTGGTACAATCACTAGAACAGTGCCTATGGGCAGAAGTCAAATCCTCCTGTCTTATCACATGCCACATTGATAGTGCTATGTTCCCTGCCTCCCCCCCCAAAACCCCCCACCATTTTTAGAGACAGAGCTTTTTACGGAGATCTAGAGAAGCACAAATATTGTCATACAGCAGGAAAAAGATTGGATTAGAGCAGGGGAGTCCAACCTTTCACCTTCCCTGGGCCACATTAGAATATGAAAATTTGGTTTGGGCCGCATGGGGGGGGCAGCCCTAGCCGTCCTCTGCAGCCCCGCTCCAAGCGCGCTTACCGGCAGCTGTGATCTCAGACAGCAGAGACTGCCAGCTTCGACTCCGGTGGCTTTATGGGGCCGGGAGGGGGTCCACCTATTGATGGGGATGGCGCAATGCAGTCACGCAGCCCCCTCTCCCCTCCCCTCCTGCTCCTTCCTTCCATCCCTCTCTCCACCCCTACCATTATGACGTGCCTGCAGTGTAACTTGAAACTTTGGAATTTCTTTAAAAATAAAAAGTTGCACTGGGCCACATTATGAGCCTACCCTTGGGCCACAGGTTTGACAAGCCTGGACTAGAGTGTCACCCAAAGGGCAGGGTGGGTCAGGCATTTACCTATAAGCCCTTATTCAGCCCAGGGGGGCTCTGCATACCCCAAAATTATACATAGAGATATAAATATACAAATATACACATGTGTGTGTTCATACGAGATTGGGTTGGTAAAAATCATGAGAAAACAATCTGAAAAGTTCATGAATAGTATAATTCAATTTCCTATATTTGAATTACTATAATATTAATGGTTTGCTGAATGCACGTAGCCAGCAAACGTCCTCGTATAAATAAAATTCTGACTTTTAAAATAAGTTGCTCCCTAGAATAGATATTTATATGCCCCATGTTCAGTTTCATATCTTTGGTAAAATTCTGCTTTTGTTACATGAAGGGTGGGGGAGAATCAAACTCTCCACACAGCAATTCGTTGGGGAGCACAAGGAACAATTTCCTTGCTAACAGAAGTGAGGGGGAAGCTGCCGCTGCTGACTATACTGCCTTACCTGTTCAATTTTCTTAGGTTCTTCTGTGTTGAACTGCCATATCTAGATAATAGATTGACAGATGGATAGACTAAGATTACAGTTTGGGAATGAATGAAAGAGAAAGAAATCAGGAGAAATAGAAACCTTAATAAAGTCAATTCACTTTGAGAAGGGATTTGTGATCTTTTCACCAGCCTGGCAAAGATCCCCTACATATCTATTCAGAAATACTTAGAAATAAGATCTGCTTTGTTCAGTGAGACTATGAGGGCGACTACAGAGGTGACCTTGTAGTTTGCATTGGATTTGGCACAGATGAAATCAAATCAAAGAATGGAAACAAATGGCATAAATCTTCATGCAGGGAAACTGTTTTTCATTGGGGAACCACCTCTTTTTATTCATTTATTTTATTTATTTATTTAATTTATACCCCGCCTACCTGGTCGGTGAGGACCACTCTAGGCGGCTAACAACCATTAAATGATACAATAAAAGTGTGAATAGACAATTCTAAATGATAAAAACACTCCATTACATTACACGATACGCAAAACAAAAATAGAAAGTGAGGAAAGAGGGCTGGCACGGGGTTATTTATTTTGCTCCAACTGGGCTGATATTGCTTTTCTCTTCTTTCTGACACATGTTCTCACCTATGGAGCCCCACAGGGATTGATCATTTCCCCATTGCTGTTAATATGTATATGAGGCCCCTGGGGGAGGTTGCCAGGAGTTTTGGAGTTTTGTGTCACCAATATGTGGATGACACCCAGCTCGCTCGCTCTCCTTTCGTCCTTCTGCATTGGATTCTGTCCCATCCCTAGAGTGCTGCCTGGATGCCATGCTGGGGTGGATGAAGCTGAATGTGGAAAAGACAGAGATCCTGTGAGTGGGTCCCCTAATATCTGTTGGGGGTCTCTCTTTTGCTTGGTGGGGCTACTCTCCCACCGAAGGATGAGGTTCACAATCTGGGCATACCTTTGGACCCAGCACTATTGATGGAGTCCCAAGTAGTATCTGTGGTCTTTGCAGCCTTTTCCCACCTGAGGTGGGTCAACCAGCTGTGGATCACCAGGTGGATCACCCAGCTCCACAATTAAGAGTCCAAGGGGTGGACATCATCTCCCCAAGCTGTACTCTCTGAGGATTGTACTTTAGGAAGGATCGGAGCCAGGACAAAGCCAGATGACCATTCCCTATTCCAAAGAAGATCCCCAGGAGGATACCATGGTTGACAATATCAAAGGCCACTGAGAGATAAAGGAGGACCAACAGGGACATTTTGCCCCTGTCGGTCTCCCTCAGAAGGTCATCTTGCAGGGCAACCAATGCTGTCTCCATGCCATGATGTGGCCTGAACCCACGTTTGAAGGAGCTGCAAATGTGGGTGGAAGCCATCCCAGGTTAGGCCCACTCCTGCTATATTCCCAGGCAGACAAAAAGTGTATCTGGCTGCTCTTCCACTATGATAGAATAAGTAGATAGTTGGACTCTGAGAGACTACAGTATCATAAAGAGTGGCATGGTTAGAGATGGTGTGGATTTACATAACTATCCCAGCTCTGCCCCTCCCTCCCTGTGTAAACAGGAAGTTTGTGTCTGTGCACGCGCACGGCTGAGCATGCGTCTATGCCCTGCAGTCATCCAGGCCAGATGCAATGCCTCTCCTGTAGCAGGCAACTGGAGTAGTAATCTGAAATAACTACAGCCACAGGACTCTGTTTCTTTCTTCTTTTCTTCTGGAAAAGATGTCATTCTTACTGGATGTCACTCTTTTTTGCTGAGGCTTATGTTGAAGCAGTTATCTCATTACTGATCAGTACAGTGCTTTTGAATAATTCCATCACCAACTTGGGATATCTCACTTCTCCCTAGGCAGTCTGGTGCCTTACAGTTCATCACTGTTTTAGTGCTCAGCATACTGAAACAGTGATGATACCTACAGTACCTATGGCCCATTGAAAAGACTCCTTCCACAAAATGGACACTTTATCCATTCATAAAATAGAACCTTTGGAACCAATGCATCATATATAACTATCTTAATTTTTTTCCTAGAAGAAGAGAAGCAGAAAAATAGCATTCCATTCTTCCCTAATAAATACAGCTTTTCAAAAACATAGCTTTCAGCTGCAGTAACCGTTCAGGTACAAAGAAAAAAATGTTAACCACCCAGAGAGTGTTGGAAATGCTATGGCGTGTTATATAAGCAGCACATTTGCTTCTTCCAAGAAATAAATCAATAGATGAAGGCTGTGTAAAGTCAAAACCTATCGAATAGAGGTCTATCAGGAATTTAAAGGATACATAATTTAAAGCATAATGTTATTTAAAACACTCAGAATCCCATTATATTGATTTGTTACTACAGTGAAAAACTGGACAGGCTATTTCACTGAACATGGTTCTCTTTGTGGATTTCCTCATAAAACTCATTATTTTTCTTATTAGTAGGATGTTACTCATTTGCTAATAACCTGCTTTTTTCCTAAGTGTAGTCAAAGGATAAATCTAAATCTGTATATGAGCTTCAGTGATTTCCTAAATTGTATTCCCTAATACTGTAAAAAGCTTGATAATCCTAGAGATGGATCCTAGAGACCCTAGAGAAATAAATAAATAAATAAATAAATAAATAAATAAATAAATAAATAAATAAATAAATAAATAAATAAATAAATAAATAAATAAATAAATAAATAAATAAATAAATAAATAGCCATTGCATGTATGGGATTACTTAGCAGTCCAGTGTCTTTCTATTATCCTGCTAGTGTTGAGAATCTGAGCACATTTCTGTTCTCCAGTACTCAATTAGAAATTGGTATGGTAAACATTTTCCTCACAATCTAAGATTTCTAAGAGGAGGTTTTTGTTGTTGTTGTTGTTGTTAAAAAAGATTGTTATTTGTACATTGCAGTTCTTATTTCTCAGCATTGTTGTCACCTGATTTGCAGGAAAAAATGCATGGGACAGTGAGTCCTAAGTAGACATGGGCATGAACCGAACCACGAACCAAAAAAACTGACAATCAGGGCTGTTTCACAGTTCATTTTGTGACCCAGTTCGGAGATCCCTTTTTGCTGCAGCAAAACAAAATTCCATTCCCCCTGCCCACCATCGCTTTGTTTTGTTCAGCAAAAGGGGATGCTCACCCACCCTGTTCCCACTGTCCCCATTGCCTCCCTACTTGCTTCCGCCACTGCTAGCATCTCCTCTGCCACTCCAGGCATTCTCAGAGGCCTGGCTTCCCTGCCAGGAGCTGACCCCTGCCTCTCTGCATGCACGCACCTATCAGCTGGGTGGCAGGCTCATGCTCAGAAGCAGAGGCCAAGCTCCCTAGGAAGCTGAGCATGCGCCTGCCACGCAGTTCATAAGTGGGCTCATGTGCAGAGGCAGTGGTCGGCTCCTGGCAGGGAAGCTGGGCCTGCAGCCTCCGAGGATGGCAGTGGCAGTTGTGGTGAAGGAGGAGGCAGCAAGAGCAGGTAGGTCCCCCTCGCAAGCATGAACTGTTTGTTTTTCCAGGGGTTCGTGGTAGTTAGCCGCAAACTACGTACCATCACAAACCACCTGTTTTCCAGTTCATGGCCATCTCTAGTCCTAAATCCTGAAATCATTTATTTCAGACATGGATTGAATATTTTGTTATGCCTAGGACTGTACAGCTTAACTATATTGCCATATTTGACTTTCATACATATACTGTACACATACACAAAAGTAAGTGTTAATCCATCATACCACCTGCTTCCTAATCCCATTATTGTGGCTTTATTTCACTTCTGTGCTATATTGGGAAGAGATTTGTGTGTGTGTGTTTTTTTTTACTAGACCAGTGATTACTAGTCCCCAGATGTTCAACAGCTCCCAGAAATTCTGGCCAGCACAGCTAGTGATAAATGTTTCTGAGAGTTTTAGTCCAAGAAAATCCGGGGACCCAAGGTTGGGAACAACTGGACTACACCATATGGAATGCATTCGCCAAATTGTCATTGGCAGTGTGGGCTGGGATGTCCTGGGGCTACATTCTGAAAAAGTAACTTTGTATTTGCTCACTAATGAGTATAGATACTATACAGTATATCATGGAAATTCATACACGTATATACTGTATTTTTTGCACCATAAGACTCACTTTTTTCCCACAAAACAGGGGGGTGGAAAGTCTGTGCATCTTATGGAGCGAAGAAAACAGATTATATTTTCCTGTTTTCTTCTCCTAAAAAATCGGTGCGTCTTATGGAAAGGTGCGTCTTATAGAGCGAAAAATACGGTAAATTTTTCCTAATGTACTCATTTTCCAACAGTACATTTGCAGTTTTAGAAGGGGTAGCTGTGTTAGTCTGTGCAAGCATATCAGATGAAGTTTGAACAAAACAAAACAAAAACAAAAGGACAAAAACATGTTGCACCTTGAAGACTATTTTAGTTGAATGTAAACTTTCGTAGACACGTTCACTTCGCCAGATGTTAAGAAACTTTTGCAGATACCATATCTTTCAGCTGCATTCATTTTAGCCATTCACATGGTTTCATGAAAACTTTATTTCCCCCCATTTTAGCCATTCACATGGTTTCATGAAAACTTTATTTCCCTCACCTCCAAATACACCACGAACCTTGCAAACATTCAGAATTCAGAAGCAAGATATGCTTTGCTTTGCAATCCAAGTTAGGAAGTACAAAATGGATTCCATTGTCGGGCATCTCAGCTGTAATGAAATCCTTTTACATTCCCATTCAGGAAGGTTGAAAGCTGGTAAACAGATACGTTCTTATCCACACCTTCATCTAGCAGGGCTGGGCCAGGGTTCATTTGGATTAGAATTCACAAAGACTGGATTCCTCAAGCTTCTCTGGTCTAAGACATCAGAACAAAAGAATAAAAGCTTCATCTCACAGCAGGAAAACATTTATCAATCCAGTCAGTTCACATGTTCAGAGCACAATCCTGTACATCAGTTATATCAGCTAAAAGGCTCTAGAATTCGAAAGAAGCCCCACTAGGCTGGCAGAATGCTGAATATGGCAGAAACACTCACGAATCACCTCAAGTTCTCCAGCAAAACAAAGAATACAGCTCTCTAGGTGAAGATTGAGGAGATAAACAAGGATAAAAAGAACACAGGAGATGCATTTTGTTGATATAAACCGATAGACACTAGTTATAAGCTCTTCTTTTTCAGAAGGGAAATATATTAGAGCAACAGGGGAAGAGGCTGCCAAATGCCTGAAACACAGCATAAAGTAAATAACAGATTGTTTCCTATTTCTGTTTTTATGAGCCTCAGAAACCCATTGCTAAATGTTTGATTTCTGTCTCACACTGGACTTTAATGAGCTTATTTCATGGCAAAAAGCATCAAAATATTGCCAAATGTTAAGACTTCCTTAATAAAATAAAATAAAAACATAAACCAGGATGCAGTCGGAATGGTTGTTCCAAATATACAACTCTTTCTCAACAAGCCCTCATTAAACCTAACAGCCACTACATTTGATTCAACCCATCTGTCAGAAGACCTTGCTTTAAAGAATTGCACAGTTCTAGAACAAGCACTGCCATTTTCAGTTTTTGTTTATGACCCAATTGCCTTTATGCACCTGTATTGTTTCTTGAACATTCTAATTCATGATCTTCTGGATTTGTCAAGCCCTGTACTTCGTGATAATCACACCATCTTTCCAGGTTCTTGTAGTTCAGTTTTGTCATTTTCTTTGACCTGTGAAGCTAACTTTAACAAGAAGCTGCCTGTAGCTCACCCCTGTATCATTGGGACATCTGAGGAAGAGGAGAACTGGCACATTTCTTGAATGGGAAAAATGTTTGTGGAGGGGAGATACTTCCTGCTTTATTTATTTATTTATTTATTTATTTATTTATTTATTTATTTATTTATTTATTTATTTACTTATTTACTTATTTACTTATTTACTTATTCATTCATTCATTCATTCATTCATTCATTCCATTTTTACCCCACCCATCTAGATTTGGGAATCTACTCTGGGCAGCTTATAAAGATAAAAACAGCATTCAAAGAACTTTGTTGTTAAGAGCAATAAAGATCAATAAAGAAAACAGGATCCAAGATGGGAAAAGGAAGCTATGTAATGGGAGGGAGGAAGGCCTGTCGGAAGAACCAAGTCTTCAACTTGTTTTTAAAAATTCCCAGTGAGGGTGCCAGTTGGATCTCCAGGGGCAAGGTGTTCCAAAGACGAGCGGACACTGCCAAGAAGGCCAGTTTTCTTGTTCTTTCCTTCTGGGCCTCTCTTGGGGTTAAGCCCCTCAGCCACCCAGTCTGGCTTGATTGAGTGACACGAGTAGAGCTAGGTGGGGACAGGTGCTCTGCCAGGTATCGAGACCCTAAACCGTTTAGGGCTTTATATGTAATCATTAGTACCTTGAAATCAGTGCAGAAATGAATGGGTAACCAGTGTAAGGCCACCAGAGTGGGGAAAATACGTTGATATCTTTTCACCCCAGTTAATAATCTGGAGGTCGTGTTCTGGACTATTTATAGCCTCCGCATCAGTCTCAAGGGCAGAGACTGTGAACACACAGACCAGAGGGGTGAGCAACCCAACATCAAGATAGGAGCTTAGCTGGGCAATCTGCAAAAGATGTAAATTCGTGGAACAAACCACATGGGATTCTATGGTAAGCGCTGGGTCAAGATGGACCCCCAAGCTGCGGACCACACTCTTTGTGGTGAGAGTTGCCCCCCCCAAAGAGAGCAAGCTTCCCAAACTTTTAATCATTTTGTTTCTTCTGTTCTTTCTTTTTGCTCCTCCATCTGTTTATTTCCTCCTCTCATTTACTGCTTATAGATCGTCATCATTTCCTTACCATTCAGAATTACTTGCTTACAATATAAACTTCATAAAGTTATGAGTCACCCTGAAGCATGCATGGCTTGAATTTTCAGCTTCTTCTCAGAACAATACAAGACATGGAGGTTATTAACTAAGGAGTCTGAACATAGCATTACAATGAAAGTGCTACCTATCCAATCATTTTCAAAACAGCCCTCTAGATACTGCCAGTGAGAAGTTGTATTAAGCACATGGTTTATACTAGTTTCTTTGAAAAGGAAATCTTCTAGAAAAGTGCAGAGGTATGCTCACATTAAAAAGCCAACATTGTAGAAATTTGGGGATCATGTCACTGTTACTGGATAGGACTTTACCTGTCACCAGAACAGGAGATAAAAAAAAGATGCTGGTTTGCACATCTTTGATATCCTAAAGTACATGTACAGATAGAATGAACAATGCCTCTCCTTCAGGAACTTTTTTGATAGTAGCTGCCGGATCGTCATAGAATTTGTCTTTCACTTCTGTAGTGGATGACAGTGTTGGTGCATATGCACTAATGCGGGTGACTGGTCCTGCTGATGAGTGGAGCTGCAGAGACAGGATTCTTTCACTCCCCACAGTAGATGGAACAATGGATCTCAGAAGAGTATTTCTGACTGCAAAGCCAACACCATATTCCCTGCTCTCATTCGATGGTTTTCCCTGCCAGAAGAATGAGAAGTTTTTTTCTTTAACAGATCCCAAGTCTGGCAATCTCATCTCTTGCAGGGCAACAATGTCTATCTGCAGTCTACTCTGTTCCATGTCAATGACAGCTGTCTTGCGCACATCGTCTATTTCCTGCAGGTCGTCAGGAAAGCTGTAGTCAGAAAAGCCAGGCGTCATTGTTTGTACATTCCAGATGCCCAGCTTTAGGGCAGAAGTTTTCTTACAATTGTTGCATGGTGCACAGTTATCAATCCGCTTGTTGGGTTTCACCCTAAATCCCCCACACCCCGGGAGGTTAACAGACCGTGGCGAGGTAGCACCTTTCTGGCTGGGGGCGGTATCTACCTAGTGAGGTGCAATGACCTCTCCCACCATCGGTGGCTCACCTGAGGCCCCACAATGCCTTGGGCAAAGCAGCCCCTGCTTCAGAAGTTGTGCACCTTGCAAAGAGGCCGATGTATGCATAAGCTGAGTGACAGTTTTGTGCAAATTGCAGGGGGAAAAAAACAGTAGATAAGTCTCAATTTGGCATGCGAGTCTCATTTTGGAATCAAGATCTTTCAAGGGGTTTGGAGAGTACTAGAGACACAGTCTCTCTGCACTACAATTTCCCACTCCACCTAGTATCTTGTTAGTTGTATTAATTATTTACAACATAATCTGGCACACAGCCTAAGGAAGAATCATGGAAGACTAAGGAATATGCTTCTTAAAGTGATTTCAAAAATAAGAATTTGTTAACAGAGAAGCAGGTTTGCTTTGTTTCTAATAACTGCAAAATGTGTTCTTCTCTAGTTGTAGAATTTAGGGAAAATCTTATCAAAAAGGAAAAAGCAAAGCCTGCTGCTTATATACCGCCCCATAGTGCTTCAAGCACTCTCTGGGTGGTTTACAAGTTAATTATGCAGGCTATGCATTGCCCCCCCCAGCGAGCTGGGTGCTCATTTTACCGACCTCGGAAGGCTAGAAGGCTGAGTCAACCTTGAGCCAGGTACCTGGGATTGAACCTCGGGTTGTGAGCACAGTTTTGGCTGCAGTACTACAGCTTAACCACCGCACCATGAGGCTCTTCAAGTGAAACATCCAGTATTCAAGATACAATCCTGAGTAATGTATGCAGAGATAATAACTATATCAACTACTGATCTGAAAAAAAAGGAATGAAAAAGAAAGATAAATGCATTCGTAAGGCGCTGATGGCTATAGTAACTGTATAATTTACATGGTTCTCACAGGAAAGGGCATAATCTTTAAAAGTTCCATGTTCTTTTATTGCTGAAACAGCAACAAATTTTGCTGCCAGCAGGCAGATGTAGCAAGTCATAATAAGAAACAGAATAGATTGCAGGCAGAGAAGTGATTTGCATTTGTTCAGCAAAGTTTGCGAAATGTAATCTAGCCAAATACTTTTATAAAGATGATCAGATTGAGATGTTTCAAAGAAAGGGACAAATACAAATGTATTCCATGAAATTCAAGATGTGTGTGTGTGTGTGTTTAAAATATTTTCTACCTCGCCTTTCTCCTTGAAAAGGACCCAAGACAGTTTACAATGTTGAATGACAATATTTAAAGCTGAGAACGATAAGTATACAACAGTGGTTTACATCATTAAAAGACAATATTTAAAGCTAAGAATGATTATAAAGAGACAGCTTGCATCATTAAAAGGCAATATTAAAGCTAAGAACAATAAGTATGCAAATATTTACAAGGAATTTTAAAAAGAAATACCAATCTGAGAAATGGAAAACACGAAAATGGAAAACACAAGTAGTACTAAAAACCCAGTCAGAGCAATAATGCATAATGCATAATGTTAGAGATGGTTAGTTGCCCTCAAACTGAGAAACAGAATATCCTTAGTAAGATTTGTACCTCTGCCATTTCCAACTTCATATCTGAAAATTCTCATAGCTGTTCCAAAATTGCCACATTCTGTTTTCCTAAAGATGCATAACCTCATTTCCATATCATGCAAATTATTTGCTAATTATCCAAACCAGGTGGTGGGTTGGGAAAGGATTATAGAAGCATATTCCTTATGGCGGAAGTGGGACTAGCGAGGAGGGAGTAACATTTTTTTTTCTTCAAATACTGACTATTACAACAAGAACAGGCGCAACAACAAAGGAATCCTAGTCAACTAATGAAACAAACAAACACTAACAGAAATAGGCATCGCTAAATTGTGATAAAAGCTGGCTGGTCGGGCAACACAGTAACCTGAGAGGTAAGCCTACATAAATTCAATAGGACATATTCCCAAATGTCTTTAGGATTGCTTTGTGAAAGCAATACTATTCCTCATTTCCTGGAAATAAGGTATATTAAAGTTGGGGGTGGGGCGGGCTTTCTTTGGAGTAGATTTTACAAACAAAAAAAGCTCCTGATTACATGAATAAGCATCTTCCACTCCCAGCCCCCAGTACTGATATTTGTATTTATCATTTACCAACATTTGGGATATTTTGATTTATTTTAATTTCATTTGATTATTTTCCAAAGTATCTTAATTTTCAGAACTGAAGCAGTTCGAGACTTTCTTCAAATGATGTTAAGACTAAGACATTTGCAGTGCAGCAGGAGACAGTGACAAAACATAAATTCACATAAAATTGATTGGCAGCCACACACAATTGAGTGGCCAATGGAATTGGCCAAAATTCAAGCAGATAGACAGATTTCCTGTGAAATGTACTCTTGGGATGCAGGAAATGGCACCTGAAACACATTTCTTCTACTGGGTTTCACACTTCACTTGTTTTGCTTTAGTTAACAGCTCATCTATTCCAACACTTAATTCTTTTTTTTTTTTCCTCTTTCCAGTTTGGGAAATGTTTGGCTTATTTATCTGCACCCTTATTTACTTTAGTCACTTACTGTTCTGCTCCCCAACCCAGAAGAGATCACTGAGTGGCTGAGAATACAATCAATACAAACCAATAAAACAATTTAAAAGCAACACAGATAAAAGCTCACCTGTGAAACAGCACTCAAACCTAAAACTCTAAAAAGTCCAGAAGGATAACAGAAAGGAAAAACTGAGTTTGAACCATGCAAACCTCCCAGGGGAGACAGTCCATTTGAAAAGGTTCTGTCTCTCTGGTCACCTTCCACCCATAGATGTGCTAGGGAGGATCAACGTAATAACTGAGCAGGGTCATGTGGAGGAAGGTGGTTATTTAAATGGGACCCTTTTCCCAGTCCCAGTACATTAATTGGTACTCCATCCCAAGGGAAGTCAAAGTGTTGCTCCTCCCAGACTCTGGATCTCCCTCCCACAGGAGGCCAGGCTGGCCCCATCTTGGCTGTTCATCTGCTAGCAGGCAACAGTCTTTCTCTTCAGGCAAGCTTTCCTTTAATAACTAGCTGCCTAAGTGGGTCTTTTAATGGATGGTTGTGCTTTGTGTGTGTGTGTGAGTGAGTGAGAGAGAGAGAGAGAGAGACAGAGACAGAGACAGAGACAGAGACAGAGACAGAGACAGAGAGACAGAGAGAGATTTGTTCTTGTACCTGATGGGCAGGTGTATGTGCAGAGACAGTGGGCTGGCTTCCATTTCCGGAGCTGACCACTGTCTCTGATGATGGCGGTGGTAGAGGCAGCAGCAGGACCAGGTAGGGAGACAAGGGCAGTGGGAAGGGAGCGGGTGGACTGGAGGACTCATTTTTCAGATTTGTGCTCTTTTTTTTTTTACAAACTGCAAACTATCATGAATCTCCTGAAAAACAAATCGGTTCACACTTTTCCGGAGGGTTCATTATGGTTTGTAGTTTTTGATTCATGGGTAGATAAATCTTTTTTCCCCAGTTTGTGCCCATCTCTAATCGTAACTCTCTAGAATGATCCATGAATACTCTCTTGAATAATGATCCCCAGCTAGTGGTGAAGGCTTCTGGAAGCTGCTGTCCAAGAACACCTGGGTTACCCAAAGTTGGGATCCATTGCTCTAGAAGATGGTCTTTCACCACAGTTCAAATTCCAAGGTTCCAGAACAGTTAAAGTAGTATTGAATTACTATATAATATAAATTCACTCTTCCTAATCAGCCTTTTTCATAACTTTGAATCACACATGGCTTACTTGCTCATCCTGATTTGTTAATTACCTGGTTTGACATACATTTATATCCATTCTTAATGCACAACTGTATTACAACTGAAGCACCATTCTGCCCACCCTGATTGCTGGCTTGGATTGGACCTTGGACAGGGTTTCAGAGGATGGGTACACATGATGGTGAATAGGCACATGACTCCATCAATGAAGAAGGGTCAACTGTAAGACCCCTCAGTGTAGAAGGGCCAACATTACAAGAGAAATCTCAGAAGGCATTTGCCTTTTTTTCATCAACGGCAAGCCTTATCCAAACAGCTGAATTCACTCTTTATTACTACATTGCTGTGTTTTGTTTGCAAGAAGATGTCAATCAAGGAAATCAGCTATTATATCGATTAGGTTTACTAACTAAACACAAGCACTCATACAAAAGATGGTAATCCTGAACCATGACATAAACAGTAGATCAAAAAAGAGATATTACTTTTTATTGGTGATCGTTCTGTAGAAGATCAGATGCTCAGAGTGTTTTCCTGTGACAGCTCCTTTAACAGTGCAGTCCTGCTCTTTACGTTTTGGATGCAATTAATCATTTTTATAGCACTTTTATAGGCAAAGTGTTTCACACTCTTTGAGTGCAATTCTGCCATTACTTATGCAAAGGTCAGTCAGATATGAGGCATATGCATTAATAACTAAGACCTGGATGGTAGCCTCAATTTTCATATTTCTGAGGAATTGCTTCACCAGTTAAATTTCCTCATTATGAAGAACTGTGTAAAAAATGTTGATTTGCCCAAAGTCACCCATCCATCCATTCAAATTTGACTTCGGTTCAGGACCTCACAGTGACTGAAATGGACTTGAACTAATGAGAGGTGAGCTTCCCTCCAGCTCAATTCTGAAAGAAGCTGTTGCATCTGAGTGAATTCAGACTTTATTAAGATCAGGTCATTTTGACCTCAGTATAGTTCTGATAATACTGGGATCCTGAAGAGCCTGGAAGCTTCGCACCATTCAGCAAAGACCTCAGCATCCTACTTCCCCTAATATACATATCCTTTTGGGATGCAGGGGGCCTTCTCTCAGCAAAGGCATGCAACGTAAACTATGAAGCATCCATTGTTGCCAGCATGCCTGGAAGAATGAAGCTCTCAAACCCTATCTGTTGTAGTGAACTGAACCAAGAACCATGCCCAAATCAATGAAGGGGTTGTGTTCAGCCTAATGAAGTGGAATTTTCTCCACGAAAGCTTAGAAGCCGCCTAGAGTGGTCCACTGGTCCAGATAGGAGGGGTATAAATCAAATAAATAAATTAAAAATAAATAATAAATTTGCTTAATTTTTTTAGTGGTTAATAAAATCTATCACCCACTCTTACATTTCCAAATCAAGTAATTGTGAATTTCGATTATATCAAACAGCAGACCATTACTTAGAGCACAGTTTCTATTTATATCTTATAGAGTATGATGGAAGGGAGATTTTCATTCATCCCCGATAAAAGTTTTTAAGTCCTTCAGGGAAGGTGAGTGTTTAGCTGATTTATGGTGTACTATAATACAAAATCTCAACTTATGAATTTAGAATTGTGCTTCTGTACCCATGATTCAGAAAGCCAGGAAATGGTCCAATATTGCTGCACAATATTGAGCCTGCATTGCCAGCAGGAATAAGGATTCCAAGTGGTCTGTTGGCATGATAGGCCAAGCTGTTATCCAAACCAGAATTTGGTTTTGCTTGGATTAGAACATTAAAGTTTTAGGCATGCAGCATAAATGCACACACCAGTACCATAACACGTTCTGAGCATGATGTGAGGTTGTTCACTATGTGAACCACGACCTGGTTGTCACACCAGAAGTGTACTGAAGAATTAGCCCATTCATGTGCCCACAGCCACAAGGCACCTACTATTGGGAAAAATTCTAAAAAAGTGAGATCTCTTGTGATGCCTTGCTGGTGCCATTCTTTGGGCCAAAGCCCAGCGCACCATCTCCCTTTAAAATAAATTCCAAAACCTAATGAGCCTGCCATGTCAGTCTGAACCTGAAAGTCTGACTTAAGTTGCAGTTCGGACCTCCAAAAGGATACACCATTAAATTCCTCTAAAAACTGGCTCCACACCTGCATATCCTGCTTCATATCTCTGGTGACTCTACTTCTATGAAAAGGGTGATGAAGTCTCTTCATAGCCTTGCACATATATATGATAAAAACTATTTTTAAAGCCAAAGGATAAAATTCATCTGAAAGAAAAAATGGCTGCCTAAACAAGAAGGTATTTGTGTAGTGTGAAAGTCTGTTAAAAAGGATGCAGTTGAGCTAGAGATAGAAATTGGCTAGGTTTCCCAGCTTGCACATCTGTTTTGGGAAAAAAAAACCAACGATTTCATCTTTATTGCATATTACATATAGTAATTATTACAATGTGCTTATCTACTGATTTCTAGTTGGAAGGGTTTCGCGCGCCGGAGGGGCGAGGCAACGCCCTCGTAGGCGCGGCGCTTTTGCTTCCTCCGGTACCGGAAGCGCAGGCAACAGGGGCCACGTCACCTTGCTGACGCAGGCCGGCGCTATTTAAGGGAGCGCCGGCCTGTTGCAGGGTGCTTTCGCTTCTGGCACCGGAGGAGGAAGGAGTGCGGAGCGAGGCTCTCTGGCAGTTCGTTGATCCTCGGAGGCTTTCCTGCGGTTTGTTGGGCTGTAATAGCCCGAGTTAGAGATCGGTGGGGGAGGAGGAGGTTTAGGAGACCGGGAGGGAGCGGGCGGCGGCGAGGCGGTCGGGCCGCACCCGCGGCTCCGCGCGTCAGCTGGAGCGTCGGCCGTTCTTCCCCCTTTTGTCTCCCGCCCCCACATCCTTTAACAAAGGCGGATCCGGGCTCTAGCCCAATTTATCACCTTCTTCACAGCAGGCGGCCGCGGGGCTCGAGTGGAGCGCGGTCGCGGCTCCGCGGCGCTTGGTTTGGGGATTGGTGGGGTGGGGGTGGGTTCATTGAGCGAGAGGGGTGCGAACGCGCCAGCGCCTCCGGTGCAGGAGGGCTGGTTTACCTGGTGGGGCTTTAGGTTGCCCTGGGAAATACCTACTAGGTGGATTAGCACCCCCCCCACTTGTGAAGCCTGGGTTATTGTTTAAATTTAAAAAAAAAAAAAAGAAAGAAAAGAAAAGAGAGAGAAAAGAAGAAAATAAAATATAAATTTATATATATACATATACATATATTAAAAAAAAAAAAAAAAGGAAAAGCAATAATAATAGTAAAAGGGGGGAGTTAGTGGTACAGGGGAGGCCGTGCTCCTTTCAAGGTATAAGGTTGGAGCCTGGTTTGGTGTAAGGCTCTGGCGTAGGGTGGTGGCAGATTGTCTGGGGAAAGTGAAACAGACTGGGCAAGTTGGTGGGTGGCGGCCATTTTGTACGGCCCTGCCCGGCCGCATGGTCTATTGGTGGCAGCCATTTTGAAGTGGGGTTTATAAGAAAAAATAATAATTAAAAAAAAATAATAATAATAATAATAATAAAATAAAATAAATAATTAAAATAAATAACTAAATAAATACATACTTACATACATACAAAAAAAAAAAATCGAAGAGGGCGAGTCAAAGAGGCAGAGACCTCCAACTGGGAGGGGTTGTTTGGTCATTGGGTTTTTAGTGCTTGTCTGTGTGACATCTAATTTTATATGCGATAAGCGGACTGCTTACGCATATATAAATAAATCATAACCCTCACGAGTAGGTCTACAGGGAAGCGCATTCAGGATGCCACCCAAGAAAGGAGGTGGTAGGAAGAGAGGGAAGGAGCCAGTGCGGCGTCAGGTGGTGAGGCAGCAGTCACCCCAGCAATCATCGTCTGAGGACGAATCTTGGGCTATGCTGAGGGAACTGCATTCTAAGGTTACACACATGGAAGCACAGAGATTTGAGAAGCGAGCCCCTAGTTGCGATGAGGTTACACCACGGCGGTCTGCTAGGGAGTCAAAGGGAAAACGGAAAGCTGAATTAAAGGCCCTTACTAGTGAACTAACAAGGCGTTTTGCTGTACTTGAGTCCGAGCAGGGTCAGGAGATTGGAGACCGCGATGGAAGCGAGGGCATCCCATCGGAGCATTTGGAGAAGAAGGGACGCAAGCGTAATAGGATGGAGACAACGCGCAACATGGAAGCTGGGGAGGGAACGTCCTATGGGTATGACCCATATGAGGACCCAGCTACGTACACACCTGAGGCTGCTGAGGCTGAAAGGGGTGAGAGACGGGGTGAGTATGGTGGACTACACAATACATCAGGGCAAGGGGTGTACTGGCCGTGGTATGATGGGCGTCAACAACCTACAGGGTCTCACAACATGGGGATGTTGTCCCCCATGCCGGGGCCTGGGCATTTTTGGCCACAGATTGCCCCGCAGTGGTGTGGATGGGGTACGCCGGGTGCGACAGCAGGTAAGGCAGGGCCTACAATAGAGGGTAGAGAGGCAAATTTGACACCGCACCCGTCAGTGCCTAATACGGGCTACAATTCAGCCCCGTTTCTTTATACGCCGTACACAGACTACAGTACGCCTCTAGGCGATCATCTGACGCCAGCAATTAAAGAACGGATTTGGAGAGGCGAATATCTTGACTTCTATGATCTTTTGAATAGGGAATATGAGGTGAAGGAGCTGGACAAGGATGATGAAAAAATTAAGGAAAAACACAGAAGGAAGAGACCAGATAGAAATTGGAATAATTGGGTTACGGGTTTCACCATATATGCTGGGGTGTTGGTGAAGATGCAACCCTGGAAGGCCTCAGCCCTTTTCCAGTATTACGATATAATGCGTAGAGCAAAGGCTGAATTTGAAGGTCAGGCGTGGTTAAGGTATGATGAAGCTTTCAGGATGAGAAGTGCTATCAGGCCGGAACTACGTTGGGATGAGGTACACCCTGGGCTTTGGCTACAGCACATGTCGCCAGCTAAAACAAACCTGGGCGACAGGTTCGATTGTGGACACCTGAACATTAAGTTTACTGGGAATGCTGGTACCCGCCAGGGGGCGGGGCAGACGGTTCAACCCCGGCTGCCCTGCTACGAATTTAACAATAGGGGGTCATGCAGCAAGTCCCCCTGCAGGTTTAAGCATGAATGCATTACCTGTGGGGGAAAGCACCCGAGATCCAATTGTTTCCGGGCTGGAGGACAGCGTCAGGGCAAGCAAGGTGGTTCCGGTAGAAAGCCTGAAGGGAGCGGCAGCTCTTCTGGAAAGGGGGCCAACGCCAATCAAAATTGATAGATTAGAAGAGGGCTTATGGCATTATCCCAGGCCAGAAGATGCGGTGTATTTGCGAGATGGGTTTAGGCATGGATTTCGGATACCAGCATTGGGTATTCGGAGAGCATTTTTTGCTAGGAATTTGAAATCGGTTAAAGGTATGGAGGAGGTGGTTTTGAAGAAAATTAACAAGGAAGTGAGCGAAGGTAGGGTGCTGGGGCCATTTACCAGGCCGCCATTGGTGGATCTAAGGGTTTCACCTTTGGGAATTGTTCCCAAGAAACACCCGGGGGAATTTCGGTTGATACACCATCTGTCTTATCCGGAGGGTGTTTCTGTGAATGATGCCATACCGGAGGAGCTGTGTTCTGTTAGATACACATCATTTGATGAGGCGGTGGGAATGGTTAGATCTTGTGGCATCAATGCAGAGTTGGCCAAGGCTGATGTAAAATCGGCTTTCCGGATTTTACCGGTTCATCCGGAAGATTATAACTTACTGGGTTTTCAGTTTCAAGGCCAATATTATGTAGATAGGGCCCTTCCTATGGGGTGTTCGATTTCGTGTGCGGCCTTTGAAAAGTTTAGTACATTCGTGGAATGGCTGCTTCGTCAGAGGATTGGCTGTGCATTAACAGCTCATTATCTGGACGATTTTTTGTTTTGTGGACAGGTAAACACGGGTAGATGTTTTAGGTTTCTGGAAGCTTTCCGGGAGTTAGCGGCGGAGTTGGGGTTGCCATTAGCTGAGGGTATTGAGTTGGACACAACACAGCAGGCTTCAAGATTGCCGCTGGATAAATTGTTGAATATCAGGAAGTTGGTACGTAGTTTTCGGGATAGGAAGAAGGTAACCTTAAGGGAGCTGCAGCAATTGGTTGGGCACTTGAATTTTGCCTGTAAGGTGGTAGCGCCAGGAAGGGCTTTTGTAAGGCGTTTTTCCAGTGCCATGTCAGGGCTGAGGAAGCCTTTTCATAAAACACGGATAACGCAAGGAATGAGAGAGGATCTGCAGGTTTGGGAACAGTTTTTAGAGCAGTTTAATGGGGTTTCTTTTTGGAGGTCAGATGTTAATCTTAGGGCGGATGTCCAGGTCAACTCCGATGCGGCCGGGGGTTTAGGTTTTGATATATATTTTCAAGGAAGATGGTGTGCAGGGATGTGGCCGGAAGAATGGCATCACTTAGGTATTACTAGGGACTTAACCTTTTTGGAATTTTTTCCAATAGTTGGAGCACTATGGTTGTGGGCAGACGAATGGGCCAATTCGGTGGTGCGGTTCTGGTGTGATAATCAGGCGGTGGTGCACATCATCAATAATTTGACGTCCCGCTCAGAGAGGGTCATGGAGTTGGTTCGGGCATTTACTTTGAAGGCGCTCCGGTTTAATGTCGTGGTGCATGCGCGTCACGTGCCTGGCGTAGATAATCAGATAGCTGACGCTCTTTCACGCCAACAGATCCGGCGTTTCAGGGAATTGGCACCGGAGGCCAGGGATCTGCCAGAAGTGCTTCCGGCAGAGGTCTGGCAGATTGGCGTGAGGAAGCGTCGCGTGCGATAGGTATGGCTTTGGCCCCTAGGACGGGAACGAAATATAGAAGGGTAGTGAAAGAGTTTTCAGAATTTAGGTGCAGGGCACGTCTGGAACTGAGGTGGCCGGCACCGGTTGAACACATACAGCAATTCATTGTGGAATTGCATAGGAAGGGTTTGGCCCCGGGTACTATCCAGGGTAAGTTAGCAGCTTTAAGATTTTATGCGAAAGCAAATGGTTGGAAGGATACGTCAGGGGAATTTAGAGTTAAGAAGATGATTGAGGGTTGGTCTCGGGAGAGGGGTCGGTCAAGGGATGACAGGACTCCTATATCGCCAGGGATATTAGTGAGTTTAGTGGATCTATGGGGTACGATATGTAAGGACGGATACGAAACAGTGCTTTTTCGTACGGCGTCGTTAGTGGCATTTTTTGGGGC
Organism: Pogona vitticeps; assembly: GCF_051106095.1. Lineage (NCBI taxonomy): Eukaryota > Metazoa > Chordata > Lepidosauria > Squamata > Agamidae > Pogona > Pogona vitticeps. The sequence goes on from NC_135783.1 coordinate 51,801,164, forward strand.
GCTTCGGATTAGTGAATTGGTAGCATTAAGTAGAATGGATGGTTCCCGTTTGGCTTTGCAGAGGGCAGATATAAAGATTCATAATGATCAGGTCATCCTTAGGATCAGGAGATCTAAAACTGATCAGCATGGAAAGGGTGGACAGGTTAGGTTGGGACGTTGTAGTATAGTCAAATTGTGCCCAGTGCGAGCTGTCAGTCAGTTTCTGGGACTCCGGGGGAACAATGGAGGTTACTTCTTCCAACATGCAGATGGCACACCACTGACAAAATATCAATTTTGGAAGCTAACTGATATGGCGCTGGAAAGAGTGGGGGTGCAGGGCATGCGGTTTGGTACGCATTCATTTAGGATAGGGGCTGCCTCCACGGCGGCAGCTCTGGGTTACAATGCTGAAACGATTAAGCAGTTGGGTCGTTGGTCGTCGGGCTGTTTTAACAAATACATCAGGCAATTACCTAACGTGTAGGTAGGGGTTGTTTTTGTCTTTCAGGTGGAGCGATGCCAGAGGCTCGATGGAACGTGATGATGGTGGGACATAGTTTCATCTATTGGGCAGCCCGCTACGCTGCTGCTTCTCATTGGGGAAGCAATTTGGGGCTCGGAGCCCAGGCCTCCATTACATGGAGGGGCGTGCGCGGCATGCGATGGATTCAATTTGGACGGCTTACGGCCTTTGGATGTTCGCCTCCAGACATCTTGGTGGTCCATTTGGGGGGCAATGATTTGCCTCAGGTGCCTGGTAAAGCACTGATATTGGACATATTGCGGGATTTGGATAGGCTACATGCCTTATATCCCAGAATGAGGATCGTTTGGTCAACGATCATTCCACGCTTAAAATGGCGTGGTGCTATTAAGGTGGACAGGGTAAATAATGCCCGTCGTTTGGTTAATAAGGAAGTTTGCAGAAGTGTATGCAAGCGCGGATTGGGTTCGGTGATTGGCCATCACAGAATCTTAACATCCAAATTGGAGTATTTCCGTGAAGATGGGGTCCACCTGTCCGAGGCAGGTTTGGACATTTTCCTGGATGATTTGAGAGGGGGCCTGCTGGAGGAATTTAGTTTTCTTGGTGGGCTCATGGGACATAGCCGATGCTAGTCCTCATGTGGTGGCGGGTAGTGCGGGAATAACTGGTCGTCACGGTGTTTCCCTTTTGGTAATATTTAAGTAACAGTGCGTCAATGCTGACAGTTCCTGCGGATCGTGCGATTACAGGGCTGAAGGCAACTGAGGCGCTGAAACACTTTCGGACCGAAAAGTCATTAAAGGAGATGGCTGGAGGTCCGGGGTGTTTTAATTAAGCCTTCCAGGTTCCACCGGTCGGTAGTACAGCTGGAACCTGGGGGCTGGGACTCGCCCATTGGCATATAAGGATTTATTTGGTGTTATTTCCCCGCACTACCGCAGGTCCCCTCAATATGGATTTGGTCTTATTTGAATTAAGGAAATTTAATTTGGCAAATAAAGTGTGGCCCATGTTTAATTCCAAATGTATGTTGTCTGCGTCTTCATTTCGGTGCTTGGGGAAGCAAGGGTTTCGCGCGCCGGAGGGGCGAGGCAACGCCCTCGTAGGCGCGGCGCTTTTGCTTCCTCCGGTACCGGAAGCGCAGGCAACAGGGGCCACGTCACCTTGCTGACGCAGGCCGGCGCTATTTAAGGGAGCGCCGGCCTGTTGCAGGGTGCTTTCGCTTCTGGCACCCGCCCGCCCAACCCCCTTTTGTTCTAGTGTGTTATGGGTCGCCTGTTGTGGGGCCGGATAGGAATTTTTGACCTTCGTCCTGATTGGCTTATGGATGGGGGGATTTTTCGCCTATCCCACACTGGAACGGAGGGGAGTTTGTTTTTAGGGCAGCGATGGTGGGTTTTTTATGTCCCCTATACAATTTTGGTCACACTGGCGGGTAGTGCGGGAATAACTGGTCGTCACGGTGTTTCCCTTTTGGTAATATTTAAGTAACAGTGCGTCAATGCTGACAGTTCCTGCGGATCGTGCGATTACAGGGCTGAAGGCAACTGAGGCGCTGAAACACTTTCGGACCGAAAAGTCATTAAAGGAGATGGCTGGAGGTCCGGGGTGTTTTAATTAAGCCTTCCAGGTTCCACCGGTCGGTAGTACAGCTGGAACCTGGGGGCTGGGACTCGCCCATTGGCATATAAGGATTTATTTGGTGTTATTTCCCCGCACTACCGCAGGTCCCCTCAATATGGATTTGGTCTTATTTGAATTAAGGAAATTTAATTTGGCAAATAAAGTGTGGCCCATGTTTAATTCCAAATGTATGTTGTCTGCGTCTTCATTTCGGTGCTTGGGGAAGCAAGAGCCATTCCTTTAAACCTTCTGTAGCAGGAAAAGACACCCTGAATGAATCTTAGAGACTATGATGAGACACAGGGGAAGAGATGACCCCTTAGCTGCTCAGGTTCTGAGCCATTTAGAGTTATATGAATAAAAATTAGTCCCTTATATTATATCTGGAACACAGCCGTTTGCTCGTGGTGAAATTGCTACTGTTAGCAGCTTGAAAGAAAAGAGTCCTAATGGAAATACCAAAATTATTACTTGCTATAATTAATTATAAATAATTGAGCTGGACTCTTTTTACTTGCTCTTTGGTTTCCTACGTAGCTCTTGGCTCATGTTTGGAGCTTTTTCTTCTTTCCACTCATTCTCAGCATGATTTCAACAGAGAAGAAGATGAGAAAGAGAAAATAAGAGGCACAATTCTGTGAAAGGTACCTTTCAGGAATGTCCTAAAAAGTGCAAGATGAGCAGTGACTTACTGCCAGCACCTACACCGCTGATAAGACTTCCTTTTAGAGGTGGGGAAGGTATGACAAATTGCCACACTGTATTTTCAATCATGAACAGAAGCATGACGTTTTGGAATTCTATGTTTTTAGAGGTATTCTGTTTTATTGTTATTTTTTTCTCCCCTGAGGAATCCATAAAATAAAATGTTCAGTTATAGGGATGTGTCACCAATATTTATAAGCAAATGTAATATTGGAGCTTTAAGGAAATAGGCATTCAGGCAACACTGTTCTGCATCGTTTTTATTTGGCGTAGAGTTGAACTCATACTTATTTGGCACATTTTTCTGAGAAACTGTCCAATACTCAGAGCCACCCATGGAAAAAAATTAAACCCTCTGTTTTTTTTAATATTGTGCTTCTGTGCCTCCCAATACAGAAATCCAGAAAACAGCCCAATATTACTGCATAATATCATTCCCACATTTCCAGCACAAAAAGGGATGCTAAGTTTTGCATAGCAAAGCCTGAATCTTGAGAACACCAATGGCAGCAGTCAAGATGGTCTACACAGGTTACCCTCTTCTCTTCGTGACCATTCACAAAGTGACACTATGCAAAGGGAAATCTCAGACGCTGACTTCTTTTTTTCCTCAGTTAACCACTTCTCACCCAAACACAAAGCAATTGTTAGGACTGCTTTTCACAAGTGTGAATGGTAGTGGGAAGCGGCTGAGTGGGGATTTGAACTAGGTCATCACTCTATCTACTACCACATTGGGAATTCCCAAGTACAACTGTAATGAGAACAAATCTACACCATTTCTCTCTTCATCTGCACTGAATCACCATAGATTTCAAAGCTAGTGGGTGTTAAATTTTATCTCTGTAGGCAGGCAAAGAGATGTCCAGAAGAGCAGAAACTGAATGTTATATGTTTACAGGAAATTATTCACTAGTAAAGGGATGCTGTGCATGATTAAGACTGTGCACTTCCTATTCTAAGTTGAGATACCTGATAAAAATATCCTGTATTTTCTCTCCCCACCTCCATGGCCTGGACATTTTTTTCCTGACCTTCCTGATGGAAGAAGTCCAGTAAATGTACAACCTTAGATGATGTACACAGCAGGAGAGATCGGAGGTAGATGAGTAAAAAGGAAGGCCATTAAGGTCCTGGACTGGAAGCACTGCCATTTATGTAAAACAAAATGATCCTGTTATGTATATGAAGCAAATTATTATTTGTATGCTGCTTTGAGAGGGTTTTGCCCTGAAAGACAGCACAACAGGCTAAGGAACAAAACAAAAAACAAATGCAAATACTTATTCCTCTCTACTAACCAATCTACTTGACATCTCCACCGCACACAGCTTTTTTTCTGTCACTGAGAAAGTTTTGTCATTCTGCTGAGTAGACGTCTTATAATTTTTTTGTTTCCTCTAAATCCTTTGTTTGCTGTTTTAGTGAGGCAGCAGTCTTGAGGTACAGAAGAAGCTCCTGCCGAGACCTCTTATATCAACACTCACGAGAGAAAAGTCTGAGCTAGAGTGACATGCCAGTATATTTAATAGTGGGGTCAACTAATTTCAGTGATCTTTTTCAGAAAAGCATGGCAGGAACAAAGGCAGCTGGGATCCATATAATTGGATTTTACAATGATTGCTGTTAGTCCACACAACCATATAATAGGCAGCAGCTGGATTCCAACACTGATAAACCAATATCTGTTATGGAGGTTCAGGTGACATCTTAGCTTCCCTGAAACATAACAGGGAACGAAAGGCTAACATTTCTAAAGGTTCAATGAGTAGATCATTTGTACACATTTTCGTCACCTCAGCAGGGATGCTATGACATTCAGACACCATTTTAGTGTCATCACAGACCTATGATGAATAAGGCAATAACATTCTTGAAGTATTTAGTCCACAAATATTTTCCTTGTATTTGTCAGCATCCACTTGTAAGGAGTTCTTGCTCAGTTCACTTTCTAGTAACTTTATAATAATAATCATGTGCTGTCAACTCAATTCTGACTCATGACTACCCTTTTCAGGACTTTCGAGGGAGAGAATACTCAGAGGTGGCTTACCATTCCCTTCTTCTGGAGGCACCCTAGGATTGTGCAGCTTGCCAAAGGCCACACAGACTGGTTCTTCTGGGATGCACAGTGTGGAATTGAACTCCCAACTAGAGATGGGCACAAAATGAAGTTCAGGAGTTGGGCCCAGTTTGGAGCCCACGCAAGTGTTCCATGGGCACTACACACTCCCCTCTCCCAGCTCGCTGCATCCTCACCTGGGTGAAGCATGTTTGCCTCCCCCATCTCATCAGCATGATTGCTGACTCACTGATTACAGTGTGTGCTTCCCTCCTCTGCCTCCTCCAGCAGCCACCCACTCCGACAAGGAGGCAGGGCAGGGAAGCCCTCAGCACTGCCTTTGAATGGGCTACCACCATAGGAGGTGGAGGAGGAATTGTGTACTGCAATCTGTGTTTGGGCAATCACAGTGAGGAGGTGGGGGACAGAAGAGCACTCTGGTTGGGGGATGAGCAATCATGCAGATTAGGCAGGGGAGGGGAGTGTGTGGCACCCATGGAACGCCTCTGCAAGTGCTACACTGAACTAGACTAACCTGCTGAACTGCAGTCATGTCCTTCTCTACTCCTAACCCCTGGCTTTGCAGCCAGATACCTAACTCACTGAGCTATCCAAACAGTAACCTTATACTGTACTGCAAATGTGATAAAGACTCCACTTTCAATCATCCAACATCACAGCTTACAGCTATTATTCTTTACTACAGTATTCATCTCATAATTCAGTTGAGGTTGTACATTCTGCTACTACTATTACCAAATTATTAGTCATAATAATAAATAAAAATATAAAAAGCAATGCAAAGCAATGCAAAGAAAAACTCTGGTAAATATGCTAGCATATAAAATACTATGTAAATTGCAAAAGGCAAAAGTCAGGAAGTTAATTTTTTAATTATTTAGTTACTGCATTATTTGCAAAGGGAAAGTATTTCATTACAATTCTAGTTGTTTTTGTGCTGTCAAATTGCTTCCAAGTTATGGAGACCCTAGGAATGAGCAATCTCTAAAATGTCCTGTCCTCAACAGGCCTACTCAGAACTTGAAAACTCAAGCCTCTGGCTTCCTTTAGGGAGTCAGTACATCTCATATTTGGTCATCCTCTTTTCCTGCTGCCTTCAACTGAGAGAAATAGAGGAACCGGTGCTGCTTTTGCAAGATCTTGTAAAGACATTGTGATTTAGTAGAAAGCTTCTGTAGCCAATTAATACATGCATTCGTTAATTATGTAGCTGACATTAGGAATTTTAGGGGAGGTCCAGGAAGCCAACAGAGAAGGTACAGATACAGGAGGTGCCCCATTGTACTGACAAAAAGATTGTGAATGAGCCTGGTTAATAATGAAGGAACTTAATGGGTCAGTTAGAATGACTGCAGTAAGATAATGGAAAGGGAACATATACCACATAGGTAAAGAGGTAAATAAGAGTCTGGGGTCCAGGTAAAGAGGGGAGTGGGAGATGTAAACAAAGGTGGGACTTCCTGTGATTGGTTTCGGCGTATCGGATAGGCCGTACACCTTGGAGTACCCAGACCAATAGGGAAACAAGGGAGGGACCATGCGGCTGGGAGTAAAGGATAAATATGCTATCTGTAATGATAGGTGTGCCTACCCAGTTAGGACAATTGCTTTTGCAAAAGTGACTTTTTAATAAAGGAGAGCTCCTTGTATTTGTGGTTGTTTGGTTAAATGCATTTAAGTAACAAGGGTGTGAGCATTTCTCACAATTGGAGCCAAGGGGTGAGCATTTCTCACACAACTTTTCCCAGCATTATTGTATTTTCCAGAGAATCTTGCTTTCTCACAATACGCCAAAAGTATGACAACTTCAGTTTCATCATTTTCACCTCCAGAGATACTTCAGGGTTGGTTTGATCTAGGATCATCTTCTTTGTCTTTCTGGTAGCACATGGTATCTCTAGGTCTCCTTTGGCACCATATTTCAAGTGAATCAATTTTTTCCCCTGTCAGCCTTCTATACTATCCATCTTTCACACCCATGCATAGTGATCTTCTCTAGTTCTTTCATTACTGCCCTCACAAATCTCAGTCTCCTTCTAATTTCTTTTACTTTACTTTACTTTTATTAGATTTTACCCCGCCCCCCTAGACAAAGTCTACCTAGCTACAGTCTCCATTTCTGTTGATGAATGAGCCAAGGTATACACAATCTCTATTTCAATTTCTTCATTGTCAGTGCTAGAGTTGTGTAGTTCATCTGTAATCATGATTTTTGTCTTCTTAATATTCAACTGCAGTCTTGCTTTGGCACTTTCTTCTTTCACTTTTAATAAAAGTCATTTCAGGGCATTACTGCTTCCTGCCAATAACATGATATCATCTGCATATCTTAACATATTGATGTTTCTTCCACCAGTTTTCAGTTCTCGTTCATCTGAATCTAGTCCAGCTTTCTCTATATGTTTTGTGTACAGATCAAGCAGTCCTGGAGTTAAAATGCACCCTTGTCTGACATCTTTGACTATAAGAAACCATGCTGTCTCTTCGTATTCTGTCCTAATAGTAGTTTCTTGTTCACAGTATGAACTTGTTCACAATAGCCATTTTCTACCTGGTAGAAATAAGGAGGACCAATAAAGTAGAAGGTAAGCTCAGGCCACAACTTTATTTAAATAAGTACACAAAATCTGGAGAGCATCTTCAAAAGGTGTGGCTTTTGTGGAGGCCAGAGTGACTCCTGATTGTTTCTTCAAACATGCCATGGCTGCACCACCCATGTTCTGGTTGGAAGCATTAGATATGAACTTGTCATTGGCCAACAGCCTTTCTTACAAGGAGGCGTCCCCAGATCATCTTCCTTTAGGAACCAAGACTCCAAGGAGGACCTTAACTTAGGCCAGTTTCCAAGGCTTTCCTCTTTCTCATCACTGAGCTGCCAGGCTCAAAGATCATACCTAGTTAACCTTCTTTCATAACAAAAATACCAGTGGCTGCACATCAGTGATTTTAAATTATTTTCCCATAGACTAAATTGCCAAGATAGGTATATGTTTAAGCAGCAGCACCTGACATTAGCCATGGCAGATCCCCTCCCACTTCAGTTCAGTGCAGAGTAGGAAAATTGTTCTTCCTTCCACTAAAGGCCAGACTAGAGGTTAAGTCATGCTGCAACCAGATGAGTCCTCTAGAGAGAATAGAGGTGAATCTTTGCAAACAGGAGATGATGACGACTCAGTGAGACTCAGGGACCCTACATTCTGAGTGTGTGAGAAGTCACACCACCGCTGGAAAAAAAAAAGTCCAGTCCCTGCTTTGAAAAAAGACACTGGAGTCTCTTCAAGTCCATGAAGGGAGAAGACAAAGGTTGTGCTCTTGACCATCAGAATAACTGCCCATGTCAAGGAACTGCTCGAAAGCAGCAGCTTCCTTAGAGCAAGAGAGATTCTCAGGAGCTGGTGGTCTTTTCATGAAGAGATGTAGGACTAAAAGACTTATATCTGAGCCTTGGGTGAAGTCTCAGCCATCTGCAAGGATACTTATCAAGCTCAGTGCTGATTACATTGTCTAAGAGCCTAGTTACATGGATGATATGCTTCACACTATACACTGAAATTATTTCATTCAGTTTCTATTAATGTAACAGTCAAGTGATTACAAATCATTGTTAGCATTCTCAGCAGCCCAGCTGATGGGTGGTCAAGCCTGGCTGTTGCAGCTTTGCTGCAATCTAGGCAACAGCCTGACTTCACCGCCCATCAGCTGGCTGATGCAGCAGGAGCTCAGCCTCATTGTTGGCTTCACTGCCACCACTGCTCTTGGCTAGCTTCCAACCCTGGCTTTCAGGCAGCAAAGCCAGCCACTGAGTCTTCATAGGGAAGTCAAGTTACTGGGGATGGATGCTGTGCCAGCCAGCTGATGGCTGGTGAAACTAGGATGGAATGGTTTTTATTTAATTCCTGCTATCTGATATGAGAGCTGGATCATAAAGGAGGCTGACCGCAAAAGAATTGATGCTTTTAAATTGTGGTGCTGGAGGAGACTCTTGAGAGCCCCCTGGACTGCAAGGAGAACAAACATATCCATTTTGAAGGAAATCAACCCTGAGTGCTCACTGGAAGGACAGATCCTGAAGCTGAGGCTCCAATACTTTGGTCATCTCATTAGAAGAGAAGACTCCCTGGAAAAGACCCTGATGTTGGGAAAGTGTGAGGGCACGAGGAGAAGGAGACAACAGAGGACGAGGTGGTTAGACAGTGTCACCAAAGCGACCAACATGAATTTGACCCAGCTCTGGGAGGCAGTGGAAGACAGGAGGGCCTGGCGTGCTCTGGTCCATGGGGTCACAAAGAGTCAGACACAGCTTAACGACTAAACATCTGGTATAGCACTGTATTAGAGAGCAGGAATTTAATAAGGGGGACAGAAATACTCACACATGTGAATTAATTTCACGTCTGCATTTAAATAGACCTCTGACAGAGGAGCAAAAAAACTCACAGCCTCCGAAAATAACATGATACCCTTTTAAATTAATTCATCCTTGCACATTTCTTGTGTAACCACTCAAATTTAAAGCAACATGCTGAACTCAATTTAAATAGAGAGTATTTTAGTAATAGAATTGGGCTCTCTGCCTGCTTGGGGTATTTCAGCTAAGCTTTGCACTCCTCTGTCTCATTATGAGCACTCTGTCAAGGACAACATATATGTTGGACCATGTTTAATTTGATTCACCTTGTGTTGTGGAACTTTTGCCATGGATGACCTTGGACTATGTATCAGTTGCCATGGGATTCAGCTTTTTTCCCCACTGCATTATCCTGATACTGCCCTACTGGCTTATTATCCCTGGACTATCTTTGATCTTGGCAATGGAATACCCTGCTTTGCTCCCAGCCCATCCTCTGTGTCTGCTGCAGAGAAGGAATGAGTAGAACATGGAGAGGCTGTAGTGCTGGGAGAAACAGCATGCTAGAACACCACACCACTTTCCCATTACTCCAGCATTACCCCAGCACAGCCAAGGCTAAGGAGAGTGCTGAGAGCATTGGGATGGGACACACATAACTTGAGCAGCTGCCAGAGCTACTTGGCTGCAAAGGGCAGTGAGGAGCTCTTGGAAGGGTAAAGTAAGAGCCAGCAAAGCTCCTCTGCACATGAATCTGTGGGACCTGTTGCTCAGCTGAGACCATGATTCCAAGGGGAACCAGCGTCTCATCATCCCCAGGGTGATGGAGGAAAGCTGAGAGGATGTCAGTAGTGCTCTCCTGTCTATGAAGGTGAGTCCAAATTGGCCTGGGAGGAGATCTGGGCCTTGGCCTGGATAGCTACTGGGCATGACCATCCTGCTAATCCAGAAGGCTGGGTAAAACAGAAGGTGGAGACAATTTAAGGGATTATTTGACCAGTGTTCTGGCTATCATCCAGAGTGGATGCTCATCTCTAAGAGGTTTTAGGCACTTCTGCACCTTATGGAACAATAAAGGTGGTCATGGCAAAGTCAAAGAAGCCCTGGAGCAAACAAGAAATATTAATAAAACAACTTAACACTTGTGCAACTCTATTGTCAACAGTCTTGCATTTGTAGTCATCATGTATGGGTGTGAACGCTGGACAGGTAAGAATGACAAGAAAAAAACCATTAATTTGAAAGATGGTGCTGGAGGAGAGCATTGCAGAAACCCTGGACAATAAAGATGAGCAAATGGATCCTAGATCAAATCAATCCTGAATGATCTCTGGAGACAAAAATGTTGAAGCTGAGGCTGTCCTCCTTTGGGTACATCAAGAAAAGGCAAGATTCTCTGAAAAATACAACAATGCTGGAAAAAATGGAAGGCCACAGGAAAAGAGGAAGATGAAATATGAGATAAACAGACTCTCTAAAGGAAGCCACAGGCATGAGCCAGCAGTAGCTCAGCAGAGCTGTTGGACAGGACATTTTGAAGATCATCCATTCATAGGGTCTCCATAAGTCGGAAGCGACATGACGACATAACAACAACAAGAACAACAACAAAAAAATATGAGGAACAATAAAGTATGAGGACATCCTCATCATCATCATCGCTATTAGTGAAAAATGTCTGTTGCTTCAATTTTGACAGCTCTGGCTCTATTGCAGTACTACAGATTTTTCACTCCACTTTGGAACAAAAGAGCCAACATATCACAGCCAACATTTTATACATTTTGCCAGATGCTTATTTGCATGCTCTTTCTGCATCCTATTTTCCAACTCCAGTCCTTAGCAGAAGGCATTTGTCTGTGGCATCACACTGGGGCTATAATTATTCTAGTGGCCAGAAATGCCTTTCCGATCCGGATGTGAACCTTTGCCTTGGGATACCAGCAAACAGCAGGAGATGTTAAATTTCGTCTGATGCCACTCTCTCTAGCGAAAGGTAACTGGAGGCAAAATTAATAAATGATACACTTCATCACACCAGTTTCTTATGGTGATAGCATGCAAACTTTTGCATGTCCCAACGCTCTTCTCAGGGAAGGTTGAAGCTATAACTTTAGGTACAAATAGGATAACTGCATGCCAGAAGGACACCCGTGTTCTGTTTCTTCAGGAGGCAGGTTTCTATATTCATTTCAGCTCCCAGAAAGCAGAAGTTAAGTGGAGGAAATGTCTCTTTCATTCAGGTCTTTTAAAAATATCTGTCCCTTTAGGAAGAGGGTCACCTTATCAAGCAAACAAGCCAAGAACCAATGTTTTATGCTAGTCGACTCAGATAAAATACAACTCATTATCCTTAGCCCAAATGCTGAAGAATAGAGACTAATGAGATTCAAGCTCTTGTTACACCCCATTGTTTTCATTATATGGCATTGCTAATGGGAATCCAATAGCTAAAGTTTTGGAATTGCATTTGGGGGCAAATGTTCTATTCCCAGCTCAGGAATGGACTTACTGGAGACCTTTGGACAAATTAAAGCAATTCAGCTCAGTTATTTGAGGAATGCTATCTCCTAAATGAGGTACGCAAGCAGCTTCCATAAATAAAATGTGTTAATTAATATGTATATTTAAAAAACCACACAACTAGAGTGATGGTGGTGATGACAGTAAGGATAATAGTAATAATAAGATGCAATGGGCATCTTATTATTTGACTGAAACCAAAAGAGACTCACAGAAAAAAGCATCAGTGAGTGAACAGCTGAATTAAAATCATGGTGGAACAGAGCTCAAGGTTATTTCTTATTTATTTATTTAATATATTTTGTAAGCCGCCTTTCTCTTGATGAGGGGATTCCAGGTGACTCACAATGTTAAATCAAGTAGAATTAAAACACAATAAATTATGCATGAAAATGAATTAAACCATAATAATAATTAAAATATATTAAATGTTTAAAAAACATTTAAAACTTTAAAACAAGCATACAGGACTCAGTAATGAAAAGTCTGTCTGAGAAGATGGGTCTCCAGCTGTCACTAGATGGATAAAAGGGGGGGGCAACCTAATCTGAGGGAGAGCATTCCAATCTGGGAGCTGCTATAGAGAAAGCCCCCTCTTGTGTTGCCATCAAGTGTATCTATGATGGCAGTGGGACTGAGAAAAGGGCCTTCTCTGAGGATCTTAAGAGATGAGAAGGCTCATGTGGAGAGATGATCTCCTTCAGATTTCCTGGACCAAAGCCATTGATTTGACAAAGAAATAACAGCAGAACAGACAAACAAATCTCCCAGAGCAATATGCGAAACTGCCTCATACTGAGTCAGCCCACTGATCCATCCAGCCCAGTATTGGTAACTCTGATTGTCTGCAGATCTCCAGAGTTTCAAGCAAGACTCTTTCCAAGTGCAGCCTTGTGGGGGTACCATTCCTAAGGTTGCTAAGCCACATGGGTGTTCTAGTGAGGGAAAACTCTCCTAGCATCCTGTGGCTGCTTCTGAGGGAAGGGGCTGCCATCATTCTCCCTCCTTCTCATTATCATAGAGAGCTTGGCATAGAAGCCTTTCCTTAGGCCAGTCAGAGTGCTTGATTAATTGCCTTTCCCCAGACCAACCCTAATGTAACCATTGTCCTACTGTATCTGGACCCTGTCTACTATCTGTAATGCTGTCACTACCTGTGACCTTGTAATGTTAATAAAAGGACAGTCTCCTGGTGGCAGAGGAAGAGAACATTGCAGAACGATCCAGATGACTTCTCATTCTTCTTCCTTGCTGAGTCGCCCACCAGGAGTACTGCTGGCAGGCATCCATCTGTGTGTGTGGCTGACTTCTTCTATCTATTGCTAAGAGACTCTTTGCTATCCTATCACCACAAAGCCCATCAGCCTGCTCATTGCCTGAACCCCAACACAGCCTGGAGATCCCTGGTATTTCCTGATAGCTTCCCATCTAATACCAACCAAGCTTCAAAATCATATGAGACAAGGTAGGTTCATGTCGATATAGTAGTTGAGCATTCTGGGTGAATGACTTTGTTGTTCTCGATACCAAAAAGAAACAGCCTACTTTCTTTAAGAGAGTGGTGTAGAAAGCTTTCCTAAAATTATCTTAATCTTGATGGATAACTCATTTATATAGACCATGTATAATAGGAGGAAGGGACGTGGTGGCGTTGCGGGCTAAACCGCAGAAGCCTGTGCTGCAGGGTCAGAAGACCAAGCAGTCGTAAGATCGAATCCACGCAACGGAGTGAGCGCCCGTTGCTTGTCCCAGCTCCCGCCAACCTAGCGGTTCGAAAGCATGCAAATGCGAGTAGATAAATAGGTACCATCTCGGTGGGAAGGTAAACAGCGTTCCGTGTCTAAATCACACTGGCCATGTGACCACGGAAAGATTGTCTTCGGACAAACGCTGGCTCTATGACTTGAAGAGCGGGATGAGGGCCGCCCCCTAGAGTCGGACACGACTGGACAAAAATTGTCAAGGGGAACCTTTACCTTTACCTTTATAATAGGAGGAAGCACTCATTCAAATTCTGTGCCTTAGACCAGTGGTCTCCAATCTCGGGCCTCCAGATGTTCTTGGACTTCAACTCCCAGAAATCCTGGCCAGCAGAGGTGGCGGTGAAGGCTTCTGGGAGCTGTAGTCCAATAACATCTGGAGGCCCAAGGTTGGGGACCACTGCCTTAGACCACTTAGGGCTTTAAAGGTGAGTAAGCCCTTCGAATTGGGCCCAGAAACTGATCTTTGTAAATGAAACTGAAATAGCATGCAGGAGTTGTGCAAGACTTGTAAACTGATTCTTCACACAAGCAAACATAACTTCGAACCCAAAGTTGTGAACTAAATCCAGCATATGGGAGTAGAGTAGACCACTAGATGAACCTAGGATTGAGAAGGAGACAGCTAGCCATGACATTTCTCAATGATCTTGTGCCACTTACAAAGCAACTGGAAGATAAAATGGAAAATGTACTCAGGGAAGGATATTTTAAGATACCTTGTATTCCCTGGAAGATAGATGGGGGCTCTTGCTGCTAATGGTGGCGGTCATGGTGACTGATATTTTGTGTGCTAAATCATGCTATTGTATGAATGGTAAAATTGAGAATAAGCACCATTGAATTCAGTGGGAATTCAAGTTTGAGTAATAAGGCATTTATGATCTCTCTCTCTTTCTCTCTCACACCCATACACATAGGCAAAGTTGTGGCTGGTGCAACAATGTGTCTTATTCATCTTAATTCCAAGCCAGAGATGTGGGTGGCCATAGTTTTTATATATTCATATTCAAATATATCCCAGAGAGGGCCATTAAACTTTACTACAGATCCTGCCCCCCTCCCCACCTTTATGATCTTGCTGCAGAGACAAATGTGACAGTGTGAACCAGGCATTCATGAATAATAGAAGTATGTCGAACCATGAATACGTATAGGTTCACAATTATTACAGTAGTAGCTAAAACCTGGTTAGAAAAAAATGTGGAAAGATATTAGAGCTATTTCAATTTTCCCCCAGTAATTTAAATTGTTTCTAGTCAGATAAACCAGAAATTAAAGTTCAGCATGTAGTAAGTTAATTAGTTCATCACTCCTGGCTGCAAAATACTATTGAAATTTCAATTTTACTGATGCAAGATTCTCATTAATGAAAATACCTGCTTGGGTCATCACTTCACAGCCGATGATCTAAAATTAACAGATAGATTTTGGCAGAGTCCTGTTAGGTTTCGTTCCATCTGTGATGAGGAATGGTACTGCTTGGACCAATTAGACATCATTAATGGAACAGAATATGATCCCCTATCAATGTGAGGTTGATTGCTACGTGAAGGGCAAATTGCTTCAGTTTTATTTACTACTGATTGAAATATTACACTCTGAAGTTCAGTTTAAGTTCTTCAAAGTCACTTTGGTGTATGGATTTCTTATTCTTCAAGAGAACCTTGTACACCTGCAGATATGAATGCTTATTTTTCAGGCAGAGTCAGTGATGTTCTGGTCATGCTGGCTGAAGGATTCTGGGAGTTGTGATCCAACACAGGGATCTTCCCCAAGTTCTGAGCAGGAAACACCTTCCCAGGCACCTTAACCTTCTCCAGCATATATCCTGTCAGGGCCAACTTCGTCACGGCTAAGCAGGCATTTGTACCCTGGCTAAGCAGGCATTTGCTCTGACACTCTAATCATTACACTACAGTGTCTCTTTTCTTCTTCTTCTTGAACAATGTGAAAGAAAAGATTTCAGAGAGAATCCCACCAAAAATGGAATTCTTTTCTATCCTTACTGGGAAGCTACTGAGTCTCTGTTGGGAAAACCAGACCTCACCTTCTTGGCTGCCAGTGCAAATAGTGCTACAGCATATGTACTGTAATGAACAACTGATTATCAATGAGCAATCTTAATACTATTTCCTTGAGTGTGCAATTTGGGAATGACTTCATAATAAGTAACAAAAATCTTTCTCTCCGTTCCTTATAGAAAGGGCTGAACAATAAATAGTGGATTATGTGTTCTGTCTGGTGGCAGATGAACACACATTTGCGTTCCGTAACTGGAATTCTTTTGAATTTCCCTTTGAGATGTGCATGGGCATCTGCTGAAATCTAAGTTCAGTGAAGGCCCTGCAAAGCTGTGGGAAACAGTGCCTCAAAATCGTGTCGCCTTTTATGACTGAACTGACATTGCAGATACCAGCTAGAGAACTGGGACCCCAAAAAATTGGCTCTGTCTTGGGAAGCATCAAAGTCAAAGATCCAGTTCCTCAATGTGTTAGCGCTGAGACAGAGAAACTTTTCCATATAAAAACAGTAGATCTTTAGCTTATCATGGCACTGCTTTGCCCATCTTCTGTCCGCAGTTGGTCCAGCCAGCAGCACTTGGTCAACAATTGATCCTCCAGACTGTTCAGTCTGAGCCAATACCTAAGATAGACCAAATCAATTCTGGCAGTGGTTGAAGGAAGACACAGCCCTGCTCTAAGGCGAGCTGGAGGGATCCCAGTGGGGGAACCCCAGCACCAGTCTCATTAATTTGTTCTGCGTGACCTCCAGTTTGGCTTTACTTGCTCTCCCCATATTTCTCCCCTGTAGGGGAAAAAAACTGAGCCAAAAGTTTTGTAATAAATACATTCAGATGAGTGTTACTCCAGAAGACATTTGTCGTCGTCCTTCACCTCATCATGATAATCCTAGAATGGCAGAGCTAGAAGGGACCCTATGGATCACTGCTGTCAGGGAAGCACAATACAGAATTAAACTTCCAACCTCTGGCTTCCCAGCCAGATGCCTAACCCCTAAGCTATAAAGCAGTTCAGGGCTGCATTCTAGCCATGATCAAGATGAGGTCCAAAAGTTGGCTTGACTCTAGCTAGAAGTGAGGAGAATGACTGATGTTCACTTTTGGTAGCATACAATTGGGGACTGGGCATAATTTGAATCCATACAATATATTTCCTCTGCTTCTGTAAGGTTTCTTCCATAACGTCTGTACTTCCAAGAAGGGGGGAGAATGGAATATATTGTACTGACAATGGTAACCCCTGGTGGGACTGGTGGAGGACAACTCTGATTAAGAGGTTTGAAAATCCACACAAACTCTTTTATAGGTTCACCATCTTAGCTTACTACTTTGTTGTCCTGTAAAAGCAGAGACTAGCCACTGTGGCCTCTGGAGTAAACATTATGAATTTCTTAGGTGTTTTGTTTTGTTTCATTTTGTCCTGTTCAGTTTTTTTAAATCTGTCCTTATCATGGCCATGTACTTACAGAACCTTCCCAACTGATGCTAGGGAAATACTGAAAATAGCCTTAAGGAAACTGTTATCCAGTCATAAGTCTTCCATTTGACTGTAATCAAGAGTATGTTGATTAAATTTCTCTCTCCCTCCCTCCTTCTCTCTGTGTGTGTACATGCATGTATGCGTGCGTATGCAAGGAATTAAAACAATATATGCACTAGGGATAAGAGAAGCAGATTTTTAAAAAAATGTGAGACATGAAGAATATCTTTTGAACAAGAGAAGGAAAAGTTTTATCCAGGGTTAATCGCACTGTTTTAAAATTAGATCAAATAATTATATTTTGATAATGCAGTTCCTTCAAAGAATCTTTTGAAAGGAAACATCTAATTAGTTAATTACCTGGATATGTCCAGCTAGCTACACGTTTTACAAGATCTGATATAAACGTATAAGATCATAAGTGCTTCTCTGCCCAAGAGCAGCAGAGAGAATGGGAGCAATGAACACATTACATGTATCAGTGAAGAATGATAAAAGGTGCACAAGCTGAAAAAAATGACATTTAGTATAAATTCATAAATATTTGACTAACCTGACCCCATTCATTATCAGGCTGTGGCTGGAAGACCAGTAGGAAGGAGTGGAAGCCCTTATCCTATCATGCCATTTAATGAACCAAGGATCCATAGGCATTAATTCTAAGTTTCCTCCTGTTTTTCTGTTTCGGTTGTGAACCAGCATTGCTGCCACTCTTCCACTTAGCTTAGTCCAGTGGTTCTTAACCTTTGTTACTCGGATGCTTTTGAACTGCAACTCCCAGAAACCCCAGTCAGCACAGCTGGTGGTGAAGGCTTCTGGGAGTTGCAGTCCAAAACTCCTGAGTAACTCAAGGTTAAGAACCAGTGGCTTAGTCAATGCATCTGAGGATAAATGGGTGGCAGAGAAAGAAGAAGGTGCTCTATAGCAGTGGTCCTCAACCTTGGGCCTCCAGATGTTCTTGGCCTACAACTCCCAGAAGTCTTCACCACTACTTCTGCTGGCCAGGAGTTCTGGGAGTTGAAGTCCAAGAACATCTGGAGGCCCAAGGTTGGGGACCACTGCTCTATAGCATGCAATTTCCTTGTGTCTTATGTGATTCAGCACTCAGCTACACCAATGCCCTGAGAGATTCACAGTCCAAATAAAACACAAGGAAATCCTGGTATCCTTTCATGGCTTTTAAGCATTTGCTGCATCCTTTATTTTAGAAGAAGCCTAATTGTTTGCTGCCATTCACCAAGCAGATTTACTATGGTGCACTTTGTCCAAGAAACTCTTAAAGAATCTGCACTTTGTCATCTCCACCATAAACTCTGTCATATTACAGAGACTGCCTCATGGAATATTACATAAATGCAAGCAAAAATGAAACTATATCAAATAGTGAGATTTGCATATAATCACTTAGCCTTTCCTCTCCTTATGATAGTTTTTTTTCCCCCATCCCCTGCAGGGATTAACCATCAGAGGCAGAGAAGGTGATAAACTCATCACAGGCAAATGCATGAACAGGTACAATCAGGGACATTTATTTCTTGAATGCTCCATTTCCATTCAGAAGATGAATCAGATTGCACTTGGTCTCTTTTCATATTTTGATACAGTGTACCGGAGATTATGTTCCCATGTCAGCCACAATCAACATTCTCCTTGAGGTTATGTCATCTGGAAGAGTGATTCGATTTTAGGTAAATTGAGCACTGGGACTTCTGTTCAAAGCTAGATGCAGAGTCTGGTGTTAAATGTTTTTGAAGACTGCTCTGGTAAGCACAGAGATTATCTTCTTCTTTGTTCTGCAAAATACAGAACCGGAGCAGTAAATTCAAGTTGCAAAGCAAGAATAAATCTTAAGCAAGAACTGTTGGGAGCTGAACTAGTAATACAATTCCTACCAGGTTATCAAGCAAGAGCAACATCATAAATGAAGCTTGTCTGAAAGAGACACTATGAGAAGAGAAAAGCACATAGTGGTCATTTTTGATTTCCCGTCCTGTTAGCACTTACCTCATTCCATAATTACTGCTATGATTGTCTCTTTTTGTGGGTTGATAGAGGCCTGTGTCCTATTATATAGTGCCGTGCATCTAAGAGCACATGTGCTAGCAGATTTCATAATCCTCTAGCTGCCTGTTGAGCACCTAGCTGTGCAAATGAGTACTACTGAGTGCACAACTGCTGAAAAGCTCAGTGTCTTAGGCATCTGGCTGCAGAACCAGAGATTGGGATTCCCCAGTGAGCCTCCTTGACATGGTCTGGACTCAATGATCCATAAGGTCCCTTCCAGCTCTGCAGTGCAAAGATGATGGTGATACAACAAAGTGAGTGACTTGGGTACAGCAGACACCTGTTATTACAATTTTGGGTTTATGCTTCCAAACCCACTAGGATTCTGCAACAAGTTTGGAAAAGAAATTTAGAAAAACAAGACAATGCTACATATGCGTCACAGAGTAAATATTAAATCAGTGGATCTTATTTCCAAATAAGAGTGCATTGGATGACTTCAGCTAGAGGCACTCTTCAAATTGTCAAATATTAAAATATTCAAGAAATGTTGAAGCTGCTACAGAAGCTTCAGGATGTCCAGAACACAGTGGCCAGATGGACTGCTTGGTAAGGAAATGTGATCATATCACCCTGACTCTGATCCACCTGCACTGGTTACAGGTCCAAGTTCAAGGTCTTGGTTCTAACATATAAAGTCTTTCCTGAGGGTGTTAACACCTAGAGAAGTCCTAAAAGCAGCCATTATTTTTGGGGGGATAGCCAAATGATTTGTAATTGTTTCTGTTATTTCTGTATTGTCATCATCATTATTTTATTGTATTTTATTGCCTCCTGTTGTATTTCATGGTATTTTGTTTTGCACTTTTAAAATTCATTGAGGTTTTTATTTTTGTGATTCTATTGTTGTTACTGTTTAGTTGTTGTAAACCAATTAATTATCAAATTAACAACAACAAGAAGAACAACAACTCTCCCTTTTAAAAACATATTTGTTTGTAGGCATCCTTCAGTCTCGAGAGACTATGGTAAGGTTCTCTGAATAGAGAACAGCGTCTAGTGTGGATGAGGAGGCCAATTCGAGAGTGACAATCCCTTCCACACTGAAGACAAATACAATCTGTCCCCTCTGTCCAGCTCCCTGATTTTGCGGCTTTCGTGACTGCCTCTTTGCCTCGGCCTGCTGGACAAGGGTCTCTTCAAATTGGGAGAGGCTGTGATACACCGCCTGCCTCCAGCTGAATGCTCAGATGTCAGGGTTTCCCATCTGTTGAGGTCCATTCCTAAGGCCTTCAGATCCCGCTTGCAGATATCCTTGTATTGCAGCTGTGGTCTCCCTCTGGGGCAATTTCCCTGCACTAATTCTCAATACAGGAGATCTTTTGGAATCTGACCATCAGCCATTCTCATGACATGCCTGAGCCAACACTGTTTCAGTAATGTATACATGCTAAACCTTCCAGTTCATTCTAAGACTACTCCATTTGGAACTTTGTCCTGCCAGGTGAAACCAAAAATACGTCAGAGACAACACATATGGAATGTGTTCAGCTTCCTCTTCTGCCGTGCACAAAGAGTCCAGGACTCACTGCAGTACAGGAGTGTGCTCAGGACACAGGCTCTATAGACCTGGATCTTGGTATATGCCATCAGCTTCTTATTAAGCCATACTCTCTTTGTGAGTCTAGAGAACATGGTAGCTGCTTTGCTAATGTGTTTATCCAGCTTGACATCTATGGAAAGAGTGTCAGAGATTGTTGAGCCAAGGTACACAAAGTCATGAACAACCTCCAATTCTTGTGTGGAGATGGTAATAGAGGGAGCTGAGTCCACACCCTGGCCCATGACTTGTGTTTTCTTCAGTCTGATTGTTGATCCAAAGTCTTGGCAGGCTTTGCTAAAACGATTCATGAGTTGTTTGAAGTCTTCAGGAGAGTGGGCAACAACAGCTGCATCATTGGGGAAGAGGAAGTCGTGCATGCATTTCAGCTGGACTTTGGTCTTCGCTCTCAATCTAGAGAGATTAAAGAGCTTTCAGTCTGATCTAGTCCGGAGATAGACACTTTCTGTTACAGTTCCAAAAGCGTGCTTCAGCATGACAGCAAAAGAGATCCCAAACAGGGTCGGCGCGAGGACACAGCCCTGTTTCACTCCACTTCAGATGTCATTTGGTATAATTAAATATATGAGAAAGGCAATGTTCTGTCACTGGATAGGAATAGTTCCATGTAGAAATAACTTTGGTCTGTTAGGATCAAAGCCAATGGAACTTGTGCTTCAAAAAAAACACACAACTTTATCAAGCTCTTATTTTAACTTCTGACTCAGTGGCTCAAGTTCTGTTCCGTAAGTTATGGTGCATAAGGCTGATGACATCAACAACAGGCAACTATTGTACTGCTCTCTATATTGAGCTTCCCTTGAGGCTAACCTTTGGGTCCAGAATGTGTTGGCCAGACTGGTGGCTTGCATGAGCAAATTTGATCACATCACATCAGTTTGGGATCACCTTCGCTGGTTACCCATTGTGTCCTGGATAGAGATGGGGTATTCATATTTGGATATGACTATCCCCGCACAGCTGGAGCTAATGAGGGTCCGGCCCCTGGGCTGGACCATCCACTCACATGTCCACCACCGCTGGTGACCCCATTCAACCTTCCAATCGCTCCCAGAGTGCCATTCTCTTCCCGGTCAGCTAGCCACTCCTGGCAGAGGGAAGGAGAATGAGTCTCCATGCAAGGCTGCTGAGAGGCTAGCCAACGGATGCTCTTGAGTGATTGAAAGGAAGAAGGGGGTTGTCACCACATGTGTGATTAGATGGTTCATTCCCAGGGGCTGGACAATCATGAACTTTTGATGAATACCCCCATCTCTAGTCCTGGATCTGGTTCAATGTTTTTATGTTGACCTATAAAGCTGTCTATGTTTAAGGACCAACCTATTTTTGGAATGTTTCTCCCCAATGTCATCTGCACAACCCACCAGATCCTCCTAGACAATTATTCTCCATGTTACTACTCCAAGGGAAGTCCAGGAGGCTTCTACGAGGAGTCAAGTCTTCATTGCAGTGGCACTGACTCTATGGAACCAGCTCCTAGTGGAGCTACACCTAATCCCTCCCTGCTAATATCTAGAAGGTAGTTTGCAACACTGTTTTTCAGGGAGGCCTTCCATAACAACCCTGCCTGATGTCACACCTCTGTCTCCTCTCTCGTAGAGTTAAAGTGCCATGTACCATAACTGTTTTTGGTTTTTATGCTTTTTATTGTTTTTATATGTTTAATTGATATGAACTGCTCCGAATAATGTATTGCACTGATAGGGCATATAAAGCAAATAAGTAAACAAATAAACAACACCAACAATTGTTCAGAAATTAAGCATTTCCAATTTTTCCCAGATGGTTCCAAGGTTCCAGATGTAATCATCTGCATCATCAGAAAGTCACTTGAGGTTTCAGGAGGGGCAGGGATTTCTGAAAAATGACAGCACATAACTTTACTGGCACTGGTGATTTTTGATATTTAAAGACTTCCCCCTCCTGACCTATGGCGCCCAATGGCTTCCTGGCAATGAAAATGATTGCACAGGAACCTAGGGACCTTTGGAAGAGAAATAAAAAAGTTTAATTTTTGAAAAATCAATCTTGATGCTGACCTCATCAGCCTTATGTGATCTAACTTGTGATAACTGAGTTTCAGGCAGTAAGCAAACGGTAGCTCACCGTCCAGATACTTCACAGGTCTACAGTTTTCTCCTGTAATAATGAGCCTCCACAAAATATGACTTTTTAAATATATTTTAAAAAGAACTTGGGATTTGCAAAGCACAAATTGGAGGACTGCCAATTGGCTTGGTGTTCAGTAATAAATCAAAATGGTGACCTGTTAATTAGTAACAATTTGGCACTGCAAGTTACTTCATGGCCCTTCCATTATAGCAATTCTGCAATAGGATTTTGGCCAATATAAAACGTTATCTGGACTTTCATACACCTACATTTCAAACAGAAATATAAATCTTTACTTTTGACAGCTAGTTTTAATCAGCTCACGTAAGTGAAACATGTTTACTTTCAGCTGACTATGATATGAACAGTTATTTTCCATAATCTATTCTGCAGTATTGACCCTTTGCATGAATCATTCTGGATTTGTTTGATCGTAGGGGCAGGTAGGACGGAGCCTATATAGAGCACAGTGATACCCAGTCTCTGTCAGCTGAAAACCTGATTCAGTCTTGACCTCAAATGAGAGCTTCATTTGAAGTTTTAGGAAGCCGACAGACCATGAGAACCTTATTCAAGCTGTAGAGCATATCTAAGGAAAGATAAGATTTGTACAAAGAGGAGCTGTGTACACAATATTCTATATATCAGTGTCCCTTCAGCCATGGTGTGTTGATTTAGGAACTTCAGATGTTAAGATCAACGCCCAGAACTCTTGTCTCATTGGCCATGCAGTCAGGAGCTTCTGGGAGATGAATTCCAAAACATCTGGCTCAATAAAACCATTCATGGACTTTTTCTGCAGTCCTAGAGAATTAAAAAACAACTCTCACAATTCTATATGACTGGTTAAGCACATGTCAGCTCGGCTAGATGAAGAAGCTAAAATTATGGACCATGTGATTAGGCTGAGAGTCTCCAGGAAATTGCATTGAAATTCTTGATCCGACAGCAGTGCTGTATCAGACAGTTGTTGAAATGATTCATCTTTATCCTTTTATCTTTATTTATAGGTTCACACTATGATTTTCAATCATCGTAATACTCTCCTAGTAAAGGTATTTTTCCTTTTTTTAAAAAATGATATATTTTACCCAGGGAAGATAATTATGAGAGTGTTTCAAAAGAAATGGAAATTTATGACTTTTTTCAGTTTTAAATATTGGTGGCAGAAGACCTCCCTCCTAATGGCAAAATTCATTCATTAAAGAGCAGTTATAAAATACTTTCTTTCAAAGCAGTTTCAGAAATGCAGTGTCTTGAGGCTCTCCATTCATAATTTCTCCTCACTTTTTATAAAATGCAGAGTTTCTAAAGGATAATGAGATCATCAGGAAAATCCTAATAATATTATAGGATACAGAATGCATGGTTCATTGAAAAATTAATGTCATTTTCTTTGCAGTTGTTCTTGCTTAAAAAAAAAAATAGAATGACATTTTCCCCATTATAGAGAATGCCCTTAAGCATTTATGTTGTTGTCAGCTTCCAGAGCATCTTGTTATTGTTATCTGCTGTCAAGTCACTTCCAACTAGGCATGAGCTGGCACAACTTGCTATGACTCTGTAGTCTCTATTTTTCTTTCTCTCAAAATTTATCACGAATTCCTTCAGTCAGAATTCTGGGAGGTTTAGCTGAGATGGGGCTACGGTCTGTGGGAGCTTCAAGGAATTAGGGGACTGGTACTTTTTTTGAGAGGATCCCTGGACAGAGTCTAGAGCAGTGGTCAGGGAACAGGGGTAAATTACCCCAAATGGGATAAAAATGAAAATCCTGTGGGTAATGAGGACGCAACCCTAACCCCCATCCCTCCTCCTCCTCTTCCTCTTGCCTGGAGGGAGGGGTTCCCGGCTGCCCAATCACCCCCTTCCTACCCCCTTCTCTGACCTGGCTGCAACCAAGCCACGGCAAATGGCAGATGGCGATGGGCCCCTGCCGGCAGCATAGGGCAGCCGAGGGGGCAGGGGCGGCCATGGTGGAGGGTGGGGGCAGAGCGAGTGCCCCGGCCAGGAGGAGCCTCTCCTTCCATGGTGGGCATGGCCACAGCAGCGGCCCAGGCCAGACTCAGCCTCCCGGTGTCAGGATGCCACTGACGCCCCACACCCTGTCCCCATTCTTGGAGGAGCCCATTGGGCAGGAGCGGCGCTTGCCTGACTGCGCAGCTTTCTTTGGTGCCACCTCCACGCCAGCATGGCCCCGCCAGGAGGAGTAGGCGGCCACCCAGGTACAGGCAGCTAGGCTTCGGTGGCAGCACTTGACTGGCCGCACGTGACTGAGATCCTTCCTTTCAAATCAGGGGGGTAATGTCAGAGTATATAAACTTTTTGGAGGGTAAAAGGTAAAAAAGTTCCCTGGCCCTTGGTCTAGAGGCAGAGAGACTACCAGTCCCTTAATCCCTGGCAGCTCTCATAGAGTTTAGCCATGCCCAGCCATTTCCTGTTTCTGATTTATTTATTTATTTATTTATTTATTTATTTATTTTATTTATTTAATTTATATGCCGCCCACTCTACCCAAAGGTCCCTGGGCGGCTCACAACAATTAAAATTCAATGCAATAAAATAAAATAATTAAAATACAGTTAAAATACAATTAAAATACAATTAAAAATACAATTAAAATTGCCATCATTAAGACCCACAGTTAATGTTATTTCAATTAAAAGCCTTCTGGAACAGGAAGGTTTTGACCTGGCGTCGAAATATCATCAGTGTCGGCGCCAGGCAAATTTCAGTTGGGAGGGCGTTCCATAGTCTGGGGGCAGCTGCCGAGAAGGCCCTTTGTCTACAAGCCATCCCTCTTACCTCCTTGAGGGATGGCTCTTTCAAAAGGGCCCCCTGGCTAGATCTTAACAGCCTGGTAGGCTCATATGGAAGGAGGCGGTCCTTCAAGTATCCAGGGCCCAAGCCGTTTAGGGCTTTATATGTTAAAACAAGCACTTTGAATTGGGCCCGGACAGCAACTGGTAACCAGTGTAAATTATACAGAATCGGCTTGATGTGCTCTCTGGCGGCCCCACCACTCACCAGCCGCGCAGCTCGATTCTGGACCAGTTGCAGTCGCCGGACCGTCTTCAAAGGCAGCCCCACGTAGAGCGCATTGCAATAATCAATACGAGATGTTACCAGTGCATGTGTAACTGTCATGAGACTCCGCTCGTCCAGGTAGGGCCGTAGCTGGTATAGTTTCCGCAGCTGGAGGAAGGCGCCCCTGGCCACCGAGTCCACCTGGGCTTCCAGTGTTAGACTGGGGTCCAGGAGCACCCCCAAGCTGCGGACCCTGTCCCTTAGAGGGAGTGTAACCCCATTCAGGACAGGGAAGTGGCCCTCCAACCTGTCCGGCGAAGCACCCACTAACAGCACTTCCGTCTTGTCTGGATTGAGTTTCAATTTATTAACCCTCATCCAGTCCATTATCAGGTCCAGACACGAGTTCAGCACAGAAACCGCCTCACCTGGATTGGTGGAAAACGAGAGGTAGAGCTGAGTGTCGTCAGCATATTGCTGACTCCTCAGCCCAAACCTCCTGATGACCTCTCCCAGTGGTTTCCTGTAGATGTTAAACAGCATGGGGGACAGTATCGAGCCCTGAGGAACCCCATGACATAACTGCCATGGGGCAGAGCAACTGTCCCCCAGCACCACCCTCTGGATACGGTCAGCTAGGAAGGAGCGGAACCACCGTAAAACAGTGCCCCCAACTCCTAACCCAGCCAGCCTATCCAGAAGGACACCATGGTCGATGGTGTCGAAAGCCGCTGAGAGGTCCAGGAGTATCAACAGGGTCACACTCCCCCTGTCTCTCTCCCGGCAAAGGTCATCATACAGGGCGACCAAGGCTGTCTCCGTACTAAAACCCGGCCTGAAACCCGATTGAAATGGATCCAGAAAATCCGTTTCATCCAGCAGCGCCTGGAGTTGCCCGGCCACAGCCCGCTCCAACACCTTGCCCAAATAAGGGAGGTTCGCCACTGGTCGGTAGTTAATCACCAGCCTTGGATCCAGGTTAGGCTTTTTAAGGAGTGGTCGAATTACCGCCTCTTTCAAGGCGGTAGGGACCACTCCCTCTCTCAGAGAGGCGTTCATGGCCTCCTGGACCCAAGTGCGAACCCCCCTGGCAGATCTTCCAATTAGCCAAGATGGGCAAGGGTCGAGCGGCGTGGTGGTAGAACGGACAGATCCAAGCACCCTGTCCACATCCTCGGGTCTCAACAATTGAAACTCATCCATTAAAGTTTGACCTAAGCACGGCCCACTGGACACATCTTCCGATTTTGCAGTAACAGTGGAGTCCAGCCCACTGCGAATCTGAGCGATTTTTTCCTCAAAATGAATAGCAAACTCATCACAGCGAGCTGATGAGCAGTCCGGGACCTCCACCGGGTTTCCCGGTTGAAGAAGATCCTGGACCACCCGAAACAGCTCTGCTGGACGACATTCTGAGGAAGCAATACGGCTGGAGAAATATTGCCGTTTCGCCAGCCGTATTGCCACGAAATAGGCCCGATAATGGGCTCTAAGTCGTGTTCGATCGGACTCCCAGCGGGACTTCCTCCACCTGCGCTCTAGCCGTCTCCCCTCTTGCTTCATCGCCCGCAGTTCAGAAGTATACCAGGGAGCTGTCTGGGCTCGGCGAGCAGGGAGAGGGCGCTTAGGCGCAATCGTGTCAACCGCCCGGGTCATCTCCCTATTCCATAGGGTGACCTGAGCTTCGACAGGAGCGCCAACCATATCAGACGGATACTCCCCCAGAGCATTCAGGAAACCATCCGGATCCATTAGTCTCCGGGGGCGGATCATCTTAATCGATCCCCCACCCTTGCAGAGGGAAGAAGAAGCTAATAGACTAAATTTGACCAGGAAGTGGTCTGACCATGACAATGGGGTCACGACCAGCCCCTCCACATCCAAACCACCACCTTCCAGTCCCGTTGTGAAAACCAGGTCCAAGGTGTGGCCCTTCTCATGTGTCGGGCCGATGACACATTGAGACAGCCCCATGGTTGTCATGGCGGCCATGAAGTCCTGAGCTGCCCCAGTCAAGGCAGCCTCAGCATGGATGTTGAGGTCCCCCAGCACCAGCAGCCTGGGAGTCCTCAACACCAGGTCCGAGACTGCCTCCGTCAGCTCAGGTAGGGAGACTGTTGGTACGCAGCAGGGTGGGCGGTACACCAACAGAATCCCTAATCTGTCTCGTGAGCCCAACACACAAAACAGGCCCTCAAGACCTCCTCTCAAAGGGATAGGAAGCCTGGTCAAGGAGATAGAACTCCTATAGACTATAGCAACTCCCCCTCCCCGACCCTCTGAGCGACACTGGTGCTGGACTGAGTACCCAGGAGGACACAGCTGGGAGAGGGGGACACCACCTTCCTCTCCCACCCAGGTCTCAGTAATGCACGCCAGGTCAGCCCCCTCATCCAGAATTACATCATGGATGAGGGCAGTTTTGTTTTGTACTGACCTGGCGTTCATCAGCAGCACTGTGTGGCTTGAGGGTTTGCTGATATGGTCGCCTGATACCATTTGGTTGGAGGTAGGACTAGAAGAGGGGATAGATGTAAGATATCTAACCTCTCTTCTCCTACGCGGGCATGTTCTACCCCCACCGCCATTCCTTCCCCTACCCAGCACCACCTCAATGGCTGCCCCCTCCAACGCCCTCCCCCCTTCCTGTTCCATCAGGTCCACTGTGGGTCTCTATGCAACCTGATGGCAATTAGTAATACTAACAGTTAATGCAAATAATGGCTGTTGTAGCTTTTGTTTTCCACCTGTGTTTAAACTCCTGTGAGAATTTTTATATTTCGGTTCTGACTGAGAGAATTTTTGGTGAATTATGTGGACTGGTCCACGAAGTACAGAACACCCATGCCTACTTCCAACTTACGATGATTCTGTGAATCAGTGAGCTCTTGAAGGTTCCACCAGTAATATGCAGCAACTTATACGTTAGGTATGTGCCCTCAAGTTAGTTCCTACATAGGGTGACCCTTTCTAGAGTTTTCTAATATAGAGTACTCAGAAGTGGTTTACTATTTCTTTCATCTGGAGCAGGGGAGTTATCCTGGGACTGTGCAGTTTGCCCCAGCCTACATAGGCTGCCTCTTCTCCTGGGAAGCACAATGGAGAATTGAATTCCTAACCTCTGATTCTACAGCCAGTTGTCTAATTCATGGAGCTGATTCTTAGAGAAATATATAAACCCTGTGCTGAGTATGGAGGACCAAAATAAATAAAATAAATAATAAAGCACAGTTCCATCTGCAGTCTGAAAGTGCTGGAGAAAAACTTGATTTTATGTTTCCAGACAAAATGTGTGCATCAGCATTTGTGTCTGCATAAATGCAATGTATAGATTTTGTCTTTAGGTACAAAATGTTGCCATATATATATATAAAACCAGATTTCTATAGCAAATCCTTCCAAATAATTTTTAAAACAGTAATCCCACATATTTTTCCTTCAGGAGGAAAATCCACAATGTGGGATTTATTAAATGAAATTGGGAAATCCTGATAGGCATATTCAACATAATCTGTGCTTCACTGGCAGGAAGGGATGTTTAAAGTTTCTAACAGTGGCACCAAATAAGAAATTATTGTTGTTGATCTGAAGATTCTTTCACAGAAGTGTGTGCTCCATGCTTTACAGATCAAATTTACTATACAGGAATGGAAGGTAACTGTATTCATACTGTCACTGTCACATTTTGGTCAATGTACTGTCCAAAACAGGGGGGAAATGTGGTTGAAACCCCAGAACAAGGATGGCTCATACCTCTCCTAGAGCACTAGAATCTTCAGAGTAGACACAGGTTAGATTTGAAGTGTAGCAAGATGAGCATTGTGAGGGGAGGGAGAGGGGCATGAAGGAAAAATGCACCAGTAATACTCATGAGCAGATGTTAAAGTCAAGGTCTCTCACTTAAAGTGATCTTCAAAATGGATGCTACAACCTGTTCAAATCTGCTTGAGGCATCTGGTTCCCCTTCAAAGTCAATAAATTTTATTTTCTTTTTCCAGTTCCATAGACACCTAGTTTCTCAGTCTATCTTGTTGCCTTATATTGAAGCACATGGCTCCTCTCCGACTGGGAACAGCGACATTCAGAAACAGGTCAATTTGTCACGTTCCTAGGGGATTCAGCAGGCAAAAGTCCAATAAGCCAATCCAAAGTCAGAAGTCCAGGAGACACAAAGCAGATGCCAAATTGTCAAAGCCGAAACACAAACCGTAGTCAGAAGTCAGAGTACAAAAGCCGAGGTCAAGAGAGCAAGGTTCAAGATAAGCAGGAGCATGGATGGGAGCCAGAGAATTGACTTGTTGCTTCCAAGCCTCTAGGAACAAATAATTTAGGGGCAGCAATCATCTAACTCCTAGAAACATTTCATCCTGTTAAAACCCAGGGCTGGTTGACCTGATGTTCCTGTGCGAAGCATTCATGCGAGCCTCAGACCTTCGTGTTGTGAATCCCTGCCAAAGCTTGTCTCTCACTCTGGCTAGTGGGGGAGGAGAATCTGGTGGTGACTCAGCTGTCTGTGACACTAATTGCCCAGCTTTTTTCCTCAGCCTTAATTAACCCCTCAGATTCCAAATCTTCTTCGGCTGAACTAATGACACCATTCCATATATCAGAAAATTGGAGATGAAATTTAGTTTGCACATTAAGTAAAGAAACAGAGGTATGTGGATAAAAGGAAGGGAGGGAGGGACGGAGGGACGGACAGACAGACAGACAGATACTTTTGCAAGCTTGGCATGGATCCAACATTTGTATTGGCCCTCTACTTATGCTACACCTATTCCAGTCATGTGAAAGTGTCTATATCTGGAAAATATGCTAGCAATATATACCATGGGAGATGAATTATATACAGGGCAATGCTGCAGATACTTAATCTTTTAAACAGTTATCTTGCATTCTATCTAATTATTTCTGTTCACCAACAAAACAGTATCCATTAGTAGAATACTATAAGCCACGATGGATCCTCTTTGAGAGAAAGGTGAGGTATAAACAATAAAATAAAATAAAATAATGAATACATTTTTCTGTCATACAGTCTCTGGTACTTCTAGCTGCTCTGGAGAATTGGAGGTTCTCTGGACCAGAACAAGGGCAACAGAGATTGTGGAAAGAAAAAGAGAAATTTCAGCTGAATGAGCACAGGTTTGTTCAAACAATACTAGGAGGGTACTACTGAGCTCAATGGGTCTTACTTCAGATGTTAATAAGATTTCAGCTTCACTAAAGTCAGCATATTGAGAGCATATTGAAAAAAACTAGTTATCTGAAATTGAAAGATTAGAAGACCTACTTTTAGTAAAACAACAACTCCACATCAGATATGCAATTCTGAAATTATTACAGCCATGTACTGTATGTACATTATACCTGTAGAGATGCTAGCTTTAATTTTTTTAATAGGCAGATTAATTAAGGTGTAGTTGATTAGCTGTTGGGACTGACTTTTAATCATTTGTAAGAACTGGTCTTTTACACTGTCTCTTTGAAATGCCTAACTCTTGGAAGTTTGATGTAAGAAACTTGCAAGAGAGATACATACATTGAAAAGTCAGTTCATCACCACTGTCACATACAGGAGCACCTAATCTCACATTAAACCCTTGGGTCCCACTATAGACAACTTTGGCAGTGTGGGATCCCAGGAACAATTGATCATGACCTCACACTATGAATCTTCAATATTCACTGTTAGCCTCTTTGCTCTGGGTTCTGCCCTCTGGCACAGTGAGCCATTACTTACTTATTGCTCTTTAGCATTTCCTTTCGTGTCACTTCTCTACAAGTCTTGACCTCTACATAAATCATTCCCACAGCTCTGAATAGCTCCTTGAACATGGACAGTATCAGAAATATATACTATATCTTACTGTGTGAATCTTTACTGCTATCATGAAATTTCTGGGTTTTTAAAAAGTGAAAATGAAATTAATTGTTATTGACCAACAAACATAGTGCTCTAGTGCTATATAAGTTGAAACAACCACAACAACTAGAAGTAAATTCCAGTTAGCTCAAACGGGTTTACTAAGAAGTAAATATGCTTAAGAATATACTAAATATAATTTCCTATGTATTATGTACATTAAGTACTTATCTTACAGCAGTTGAAGGTACTAAATCAGTTTACCTACTAGAAAATATTGAGAATATTATTATTATTGAACCAAAATAGAAAATACCCCACTGTGGTGAAATATGGAACATATCTACCTCACACAATGATAGAAGCTTGATGCCGTTTTAACTATCATGGATTCATCTTAATGAATGCTTAGCATTCTCTGCTATACTTTAAGTAAATGCACTAGACTTCTCCAGCAGAGAATGCTAAGTATATTACCAAAATCTAGAACTTGCTAGAATGGAGCCATAATAA
Source organism: Pogona vitticeps (assembly GCF_051106095.1). Lineage (NCBI taxonomy): Eukaryota > Metazoa > Chordata > Lepidosauria > Squamata > Agamidae > Pogona > Pogona vitticeps. The sequence continues at coordinate 51,833,321 of NC_135783.1, forward strand.
CTAAAATGCTATCAAAATACTTTAACTGTGTAATGTAGATACATCTTCTTTTTCAACCATTCTGCTTAGTGAAGTGGTTGTAGTGATATATAATACTTTAAAATATTTCCCAAGGTTTAGTATTGATCTTAGCTCTGTGTCTGCAAGGTTGGTCCTACTATTAGGCAGAATGACAGGTATCTCAGGTAGCAGGCACTGAGAGGACTTAGCAAGGGAATGTAAGACAGAGCTACATAGCACACAACTTGCCTTTTAGCTAGCTTGCTGACTTTGAGTTCAGTGAAGAACAGTGTCCCACCACAAATGCTGAAAAAAGATACAGTTCTCCGAGCAGTTGACGTTTGTACACAGAATGGAAGGGTCATCACCCATTTCTCACATCAACCAGCAAAATGTGGTTGGCCAGCCCTGGATGTCTATCACAAATATTATGACCCATGAAGGAAAGTGGATGCACATTTCTTAATTTCCACAGTTCTGCATGAAGTTTAGAAAGGAAATTTGGATATCTTCCCCATGTTGTGACAGGCACAGACATAGGATGTGGGTAGATTTCAGGCAGGGATGTACTTCATGTCTGGAAATTATTTGAAATCTAAAGCAAAGCAGGGATACTGTCCATTTTTGAACCTATCTGAGCAAAGCAAGGAAGTCAGAAGTGCCACTCAAATTGAGTTGGGGTTCTTCAAAACACCAAACGTTGCTTTGGCACTTCAGTTAAAAGACATACTTGGCACCAGCAAATCTCACTTGGAAAATGAAATACTATAACAGAACCAGGAAACCCAGACAAAAGGAGAGTGACAGCCCAAGCATCAACAAAATGCCCAAGCTCTCCTGGAAACTTCAATCACAGAGTGCTTATATTGACCAGATAAATTCCCTTGTCCCATGATCACTGGTCATTTCGTACTTTGGCTGTGTTAGGGAAAGGTGTTTTATGTTAGTCAGTGTTACTTGCATCATGTACATTTTCATCAGGTTGGGTACACACTGGATTTGAACAAACCATACAAACAGTATCATACTGGACAGTCATGTCCCAAACCATCCTAATTTATATGAAATAGTGAAGCAAAGGGATATACTCTTCTGCCCTTCTTCATCTTTCCTCAGCTCCTTACACTCAGATATGAATGCTTTATAAGTGAAATATTAAGCAGACATGTTGATTGGGAAGAAAATTGCCCAGAGATCAGCAAATATCGTTTGAAGTTTTTTTATGTCTCTTGAGTAAACATGTTCAGTTATAATTACACAGTTTTGTAAAACATGCAATGAAGAACCAGGAAGCTGGCACAGTTTCAGTTCTATTTCTCTTTATTGTGCAAATATGCATTTAACTGACTTATTTTTTTATAAATGCTACTAGTTATTAAAGCCCCCTCTCAACCCTTGTCAAGTAGAAGGATAATGCCGTCGTATGTTCCACAATCAAGACTATTCAACAGTAGGTTATAATTAGTTTGCTTTTTCTGTAGATTTGTTGAAGTTGATTTTCTTGTGGGTGATCTATGAAAAGTTTTTAACTTTCCACTGAAAAACTGAGGGGAAATTTCTTTCCTCCCCCAGATCCATTTGGCTGCTAAGGGTTAATTTTCACATTACTTTTTGAGATAATAAAAGAAACTCAGTGATCTGCTTCCTTCAAAACACCACCAGAAAAGGGTTAGTAGTAGATTCTTTTTGTACCTCTTTTACCCTGGAAGATTTCCCATAAATCACTCATAACTCTTAAATACAGTGGGACGTGGTGGCGCTGCGGGCTAAACCGCAGAAGCCTGTGCTGCAGGGTCAGAAGACCAAGCAGTCGTAAGATTGAATCCACATGACAGAGTGAGCGCCCGTCGCTTGTCCCAGCTCCCGCCAACCTAGCGGTTCGAAAGCATGCAAATGCAAGTAGATAAATAGGGACCACTGGTCACACTGGTGGGGAGTGCACTAAGAACAAGGATTGGTGAGTGCCCAGGGAGTTCAAGGGAAGAGATAGCCTGTCTGACCTCACAGCGCTGTGAATCGTGAGGTTACATTGCCGGGGGGGAAGGATGTGTTGGGGCTCTCCCCGGGCCGAGAGTTGCCAACAAGAGGTGGTCACATCAGGTACCAGCCAGTGTCATGCTGTCCAAGGGATCGCATGGCAACAGAGCATGGGACTCACCAAAATGTGGTTGGGGAGGAGGTCCAGTGAGACCTTCGGCCTCAAACCCGAACCCGCACTACTGCAGGCGCCCCTGCTTGGGAACAGCAAGAGTTAAAGTTACCTGTTCAATAAAACCCTAGTTAAGCCAGCACTTGTGTCTCGCCTCTTTATTCTTGGGGGGGGGAGGGGTGGGCATGTGAAGAATCCAGGTAAGTACATCCAGAAGCTGGGTAAAAGCCAGCTACTTAGATGATATGGTATCCCAGAGCCATTTTTGTTGTGATTGGGCAGGCAGTAAAATATAATCAGGATTTGCAGCAGTTGCCACATTTCCCTCTAGGGTTCTCAGCCTCTGCAGTCTTATGTCCTGGACACATGATATAGCAGGAGTTTTTTCCAAGCTGTACATAATTCTTAGGTCTTACAGAAAGTTTCTTGTGCCCTGGGATTCCTCCCACCCCTTGGTCCTGCCCCAAGGCCACCAGGTTTCACATAATGCTGGAGCTCTTTCTTGTACCTTACTCCAAATGGCACAATAAGTCAAGTACGTGCACCACTGGTTCTCTTCCCATTACTCTCTTTTCCTTCTGGCTTTTTGGTGCACTGACATAGCACAGTTGCAATGAAATACACAAAGCTTAATGCAGGACCATTGAGAGGATGTGCCAGGTGGGGAGAGGTGACAATAGTTGCACAGGCAACCAGTCATCTGAAACACACGAAACAAACATTTTCCTCCTCCAGTCCCATTTGCCATGAATTTGTTTCCTCACCCAGGAAGACAGAAATTCCCTGAGATTTCAGGTGCCAATATACATCTTGACAACCTTGCTGATGTTATAATTAAATTATAGAGCTAGAAGAGACCCCAAACCCCTAATTCCCTGCTGAGGCCAAGAATCTACAGATAAAGCATCTTTGGTAGATGACCATTCCTACATTTGTTTAAACCCTCCAGTGAATGAGATGTAATCATCTCCTGAAGCAGTCTGCTCCATTATAATGTAGCTCTTATTGTGAGAGAGCTTTTCCTAATCAGTCATATTATCCTTTCTTGTAATTCCAATCCATTAATTTGAGCCCTACCCTCTAGAGTTGCACAGCATAAATATGCATCTTTTACATGACAGATCTTCAAATATTTGGAGGAGGCTATCAGTCTTTTCTTCTTCAGGCTAGACATACCCAACTACCTCAGCAATTTGTTACAGCCTTGGCTTCTATCTTATTTATCGTTTTGGTTGCCATTTCAATTTACCAATATTCTTTTTAAACCTGGCTGCCCAGAACTGGACACAGTATTCCAGGTGAGGTCTGACCAAGAGCTGAGATGCTCTAGACAATATACTTATTTTGATATACCCATCATCTTGAATCTTGTTTCTGTTTTCTCAAGTAGTATCCCTCCCTGTTTCATGTCATCTGCAAATGTAATGATCATGGGAATTTGAGGGAGTTGTGTGTTGGCTGGGTGGGGGCAGTCAGAGAGACCAATCTGGAAGAGCAGTCTGAGAAAGAGTTTGAGGGGAAGAGAGGTGATAGAGAGAGTGAAGAATTGTGCTGAATGAATTGTAAGCCCAGGAATAAACAATCTTCTTTCGCAGTTGCTATTTTGACAAAATCTTGCTAGTTCTATTCAAGCTGAGTGGTGCTGAGTTCAATACCTGATGGTTGGTTATGTGGAGAGTATTCAATGCCTGAGCAAAGGAGCAAATATACTATACAAAATACACAATACAAAATAAACATGGGGCAACTAAAGGTTGGTGGCAGTGAAAGAGAAAGAAAGGAAATAAGTGAAGATTAATAGAACACATGTATTCCTGTGGTTATTCAAAGAGATAATTATATAAATAGTCAAATGTCAAAACAAAGGGATTTTGGCATTGGTATATGAGGGAAGGATATGATGGCATCCCCTCCACATCCATGTTAATTATAAATATTTTGAGGAACAACAGACACAGGACAGAATGTGGGGCCCTCACTTGTCATTTTAATGCAGGATGACAAAAACCTGTTGGGCATGGTCTGTGAACCAGCTTCAACTCCACCTGACTGTAGCATTGTCTAACCCACATTTTGCCAGGTTGGACACAAGAATTTAATGGGGAAAACTAACTGAGACCCTTTCTGAAACAAAGACACGCTATACCACAAAATTCCTTTCATCACCCAAACTTGTAACTCTGTTTTTAAGGAGAGATAAAATTCGCCTTCATTAATACAGAGATACGTAAAATTCTCCTAGCTAGTATGGCTTGTTTTCAAGAAAGCCATGCTGATTCTCAGTCATCACAGTGTTCTTTTGTAAGATTTCATGAGCTGACTCTTTAATAACTTATTGTAGCTTTTACTGATATTGAAGTCACATGGATCAGTCAACAGGCCCCTAATTCCTTTAGTACCTTTGAAGACTGTTCAATTGGTTTTGGAGACCCAAATTCATTTAAAGTAACCAAGTGTTTCTAGATGATTTTTTTTTACCTACCTTGGGCATCAGTCCCATCTCTATGACTCTCAGAATGTGTCCCTCAGGATACCAGCAGTTCAGTTCTAGAACTCCCTCCTAAAAGGTTAGCTAGACTAACCTGGAAGCAAAAAAAAAAAAAAAAAAAAAAAAAAAAAAAAATGCCTGCTTCAGCTTTAAAAAATGTTTTTACCAATTTTCATGTTTCTTTTTCTGTTTGGATTTTTTGTTACTATGATGTTACTGGATTTTATTTTACATCATTTTAAGGGTCCTGGTAAGCAGGAAAGGCAATATAGTGGTGCCTCGCAAGACGAGCACCCCGTTTAAAGACAAAATTGCATCATGACGAACTTTTTGCGATCGCAAAAGCGATCACTTTATGATGTTTTAAATGGTTTTTTTTTCGCTTTGCGATCATCGGTTCCCTGCTTCGGGAACTGATTCTCGCAAAATGATGATTTTCAGCCAGCTGATCGGTGGTTCCAAAATGGCTGCCGGGTAAAAATAAAATGGCTCCTGTTCTTTTCTGGGACGGATTCCTCGCTGCACGGGCAGCGAAAATGGCCACACTATGGAGGATCTTCACTGGACAGTGAGTTTCAAGCCCATAGGAATGCATTAATTGGGTTTTAATGCGTTTCTATGGGGCTTTTTTATTTCGCATTACGACGTTTTCATTCTACAGCGATTTTGCTGGAACGAATTAATGTCGTAATGTGAGGCACTACTGTATATACATTCAGGTAATAAATAAATAGGAAATAAAATGTTTCCCCGCTCTCATTCCAGCAGATTTGTTTTAAAACTGGTGGCACTATGCCTCGTACTTACAAAAACTTTAATCATGACTTTGGTCATTCATTTACATTTTTTCCATCAGTTTTCCATCAAATTTTTACTTGATTTGGACTTGTTTCGTTGTTGGGATTATACCATTCTTGCAATTGCCTGATTTAATGAGGTTTCTATTTACTGAAAGCATGTGGGAGGAGATTCAATCAGTTTCTAATGTGTGCCATTTGCCACATGCAGCTGTGCCTTGATTTTAATCTCTCCATCTAGGCCATCTAGGCAGCTGCTGGGAAAGGGGATTCCTAGCAGAAAAGTCACCACATGTAAGAAGATGTGACGAGATGATCAGACCATGCCCTTCATATACACTATTTGTTGGAAATCTGATATTCATTATAAATGATATAGCAAAATATTTTTGTCCGTTTTCACTATATGCTGTATGAATTTGTTTTGGCCATACCTAAGTAAACTTTTTTGTTATATAGTTTCAAAAATGTAAAAAAAAATCAATGATACAAATTCCCCATATTTGTCCTTTGGAATAGCATATTTCATAACTTGTATGATTTCTCTAGTCTTCTTTAATAGGCACTTTGGGAACTTCTTATGGAACTTCTTATGGCATAAAAATTCCAGTGCAAGGAAGGAGGGAGTGAGGAAAGGCAGTCCTAATGTTTAGTTTTGTGTTCAACTTATCCGTCTTCATCAGCTCCCAAAGTGGAGATCCCTTGGCCTTCATAATGTTGTGGACTTCAAGTGCCAGAAGCCCAAACTGTCAAAGCCAATGAGCTTGTAAGAGACTGTAGGAGTTGTAACCCAACATACCTGGAGAGCCCCATCCTAATCCAGACTTATCATGTAGTGCTACTACTAATGTTAGGGATGCAAGTAGGTTCACTGTAGCAGCAGGTTGAGACATTTATTAAAAAAATGGCTTCTCCTATGGTCTAAGAAATTGAGAGACAAACACATTTCCAGATCTGAACCTTTGCTGTAATTAATCACTATCACCTCAGCACAACATGGGTCATAATAACTGGCTTTCAGGGTTCATTTTCTTTCAATAAGATGTGTCCTTATAAAGTGAGATTTTAAACTGGGACATTTGAATGCTTCCTATTTCTTTGAGGCTATTTGCCCACAACAGAAGATGGTAGTAAATCTTGAAAGCTTGCATTTTCACATGTCAACAGAATTTTGCACCACATACAGTTTAAAAAGACTCATAGTTCTCAATTTTTCTCTCTCCCAATATGGCAGCTATGCATGCTATTTCTGTCTGTCTCGCCAAGCCTCTGACATATAGCAGTGGTGTGCATTGTGCACCCACACCAAATAAAAATGAAGCCAAAAAGGACTGCAGCTTAGGCAGGTGTTACGAGTGCTCCCATGCCTTTTTGAAGCTCACCCACAATAAATACGTATATTTTCTCTGAATTATTGCAAAGATGTGGTTACACCCTAGCTAAAATACTTTCTATCTCCTGCACTGTGCATGAAACTGGTATTTCAGGTACCATTCCAATGGCCTCTCCATGAGGTGCGCAGCTGCCTGGCCAGAACTTATTTGCCGCCTGACCAGATGAGACGATGCAGGCTAGCTGTGTCATATCAGGTGAGCAGGCCAGGCCGAGGGAGCCTTTAAGGAGGATGCCCAGGCCTGCCTCTCCCTCTGTCTGGTCAACAGCATCTGGAGGAGAGCTGCCATGTGAGCTGGGAGCAGTTTCATTTTCCCACATGTGGCTCACGCTGCCTCCAGATATCAAGTTTAGCTAGGCTGGGTTATACAGGGTGGATGGTGTACATTTATCAAATATAGGGTTATACATTTTCTTAAGGGATTTACAAGGGACCCTTCAGACTAAAATTTTTGACTTGATGGGGAGCCTTGGGCATACTTCCTAGCCCTTATGCCATGGTGGGTAATGCAAAAGGTACAGGTAGAGGTGACTTCCAAAAAGGAGGCACCCAGCAAGTTCAAGGCACCCCTCCTCTTGGAAAGACATTAGCATAGGTTTGGATGAGGGGAGAGGGTAAGCAGGGGACCCCGGTGGAAGCTGGGCACTTAGGATCAGGAGGACTACCTTGGGTTACTCCAGCTATCAGAGGACTGTAAGCGTGCTGTTTAGTAGAACAATGTGCTTTCACAATAGGAACTCCCTGTGGTGAGGTCTGTACTAGAAGGGCAAGGCAGACTCCAGTCACAGACATGTTTGCACTACGGTAGGCCCCCTTGTGAAAGGTAAAGTTAAATAAGTTAATAAAGTTGTGTTAGTTAACCCTAGTTAACCCATACACTGTGTCTTGTCTCATTTTGCTGGGCTGGGCGGGTAAAGCCTTACAAACTATCTGATTTACTAATCTCTCTTGTGAGAGTCTGTAGAAATTATGTGCTTCCAGGATCCTCAAGATGGGTGTCAGAAAACAAAGAAGCATTTGGTCTTAAAAGACTGAGGGGCTTTACCAGGAGACTTTGCTAAGCCTCAGATATGCACAAACACCAACATTACCTCCAGCCACCTGGAAATGGCCATTCTGAAAATTCTAACATTTTCAGAGTAACCACATCCAGACTTAGGAACATTTCTTTGTGGACCATGACTCCTGGAATCTTCACTGCACAGATGTCCCCCCCCCCACACATTTAAAAAAAACATAAACTTTAGTAGTTATTTTGGTACATTTTCTTCCTTGATTTGTTCACATGCCTAAACTATTTCAGTGCATCAAGATTTCCATACTCATGGTGTGTTAGTTTCCAAAACACCAAACTACCTCAAAGGGCTTTTTAAAATGGAGGTGTGACTCTCCTATCAACCGCCATCAAAGCTTTAGGCAAATGTGATCCTTGCATTGAGCACCTCACCTTAAAATAACAATATGATGTTTCTTTCAGACAGGTAAAATCCCCAGACTGATCTGTCAGAGTCAATAAAAGCAGAACTTTGTCTATCAGATGGTGAGAGGAAAGCCCAGGGGAAATGGAAGCAAAGGAAATACACAGATGTGTGGCTGTGGAATGAACACATGCTCTGATTCTGCACAACTGTTGAAGCAGAGAATTAAAAGATACAGCACGACATTTCCAGGAATGAATGCATCCTTTGAATATTGACAATAGTCCATTAAATTAATGCCTTCCGAAGGGTGGAGGTACAGTGAAAAGATTTAACTCACTGCTAAGTCTGCAGACTTTGAGCAAGTGAGCGTTGTTTGCCTCCCACCCAGAAAAGGCAGAGACATCACAGGGACACGTGATGGTTGGGGGGGAGAAAGAAACCTATTTAGGTGACTCACCTAGCGCACGTTGTCCTCTTCTTTCCGGGCACCCGCCCGCCCTCCCTAAATCTAGTGTGAGTTTTTCTGGTCGCCATCTGGGGCCGGATAGGAATTTTTGACCTTCATCCTGATTGGCCTTGGATGGGGGGATTTTTCGCCTATCCCACACTGGATGAGGGTTGTTGGCTTTTGGTGGAAACTATTTTGGTCACACTGGCAGGTAGTGCGGAAATAACCGGTATTTCAGTGTGTCCCAATTTGTAAAATCAGGTAAGCCAACAGCGCATCTGACCTTCCGGTGCTGCGGATCGTGCGATTACAGTGCCTGTGGGGGGAGGATGCGCTGGGCCACTTTCGGACCAACAGTCATCAGTCAAAGATGTCTTGAGGTCTGGGGGTGTTTATTAGCGGCTAGCCAGGATACTGTGGTCTCAGGACCGCCGGAGCTTGGGGGCCGGGGACTCGCCCATTTATTGATCGGGGGTATGGGAATACCCCCAGTTAACCGGCTTTCCGCACTACAGCAGGCCCCCATATTCTTTTACTGGCCGAAAGGCAATTTTCCTGAATTCATTATTTAAATAAAGTGTGGCCCACATTTAATCCAATCTACTGTCTCATGTCTTTATTCTGGGGTTGGGGTGGCAAACATTTCGCATGGCAGACATGAGCTTGCTTGTTGCCATTTCACTGCTGCTATACTGGCGTTCCTTGCTGCAAATGTATCCAGGCTGACAGGCCTCTTGACACTCCTATAGAAAGCCGAGTCAGACGTGCTCATTCATTCTGCTGAGGCAGAGCTAAACAGCATGGAAAAGTCACTTTTTGGATGACCACTCCCAAAATCTCCCAGATAGCACATCCACTTGCCATGCTACCTGGAGGATTGTGGGATTTGTAGTTTCAAAGTATTTCTCCCCTTTCCCCAAGCTTTGGTTTAGATTTTGTTTTTCTCAGCCAAACATTTCCTTCTCAAGACTGTTCGAAGAGTGTGAGACATGGTAGGAAGGGCAAGAAATTTGTTCTAATCCACTAGAGTGAACTGTTATGGTTGGAAAAAAAAAATTAGCCAAGCAGCACTGGACCAATCCATCAATCTTTCACATGGCTACCATACACTCTCAAAGGTTGTTTATGTCCTGGCCTTTTATTCCATCTCATCTGTTGTATAATCCTTGAAGTATCTGTTGATTTATGATCTCATCCTCGTCAGCCATTGAAAGCTGAAAAGGATGTACAAGATGGGGCTGCCAAAGTGGCTTCTCTTTAATATCTGAGCATAAATGTAATGGTCAGGTAGACATACACCCAATCACACTCTGACTCCCCTTTTCAGATTTGTGATCTATATAGGCCAAACTAGACATAAATATAAAACAAGTGGTAAAATAATTTTTCTTGTCATCACTTGTAACTTTCCTAACTACTGCACCATGCATTTCATGTGCTTTGTTTTCTGACTGCTCACAGGAAGGTTTAATTTGCACCTCTGATTTGCTGAAGTATCTTTGGTGAGATTCTGCTTTGAGAGAGAAAACAGGTTAACTGGGTGAAATACTCGTTCCCTCAATGTCTAGTTTGACCCTATCTCACCATGACAAAGTTAAGCCTTTCCCTATCAGAGCTGCTGACCACAGAGACATTGAATATGCTTATAAAGTCCATGCACAGTTTTGTGCTGAACATGCAGAGCTCCGGATGACTTCCGGGAGGGGAGATGTGAGAAATGGAGTTTACCTGCATCTCCTAATCACTTAGCTAAATCTCTCATCCTTAGAGCCCTACATGCTTTCGGGCTTAATGTCTGATTAAGGCCACTATATTATACAGTACTGTTGTTTTGAAAGCTTCCTGGGCTATAAAGCAATATCTAAGTCTTCTAAATAAATATATATGTATGAAATCAATTCTTTTAGATGCCTTGATAGTTATTAATCTAGCAAAAGTAAAAACAACAAATATTAAAGATTAACATTTTAATCTGACAAGTTTTCATGGATGGCAGCTCACTTAATCAGTTGCTTGCAGTGGAAACTCCACTGTCAGAGGTGTTTTTGTGTGTACCTGTGTGCATATGCATACATGTACATATGTACACAAGGTGGAATAAGGAAATGTGGAAATGTGGGATAATGGAAATGGAAAAGGTATCAGTAAGCAATGATCTTAACAGTGATTGTTCAGCAAGCAATAATTGAGAAATGATGGAGACATAACATAGATAAGCAGATTCTCATAAAGATGGTAGTGGAAATCCTTTGTCCACTCCTAATATAAATAGGACAAAATCCTATTAAGGAAAAATGCATGCACAAAGTCAATTGCAGAAGTAGTTTTTCCCTGTTCTTACTGTTTCTCCATCATGTGTCCAAGCATGTCACCAGTTGCACAACTGATTGAAGAACTGGGAGATGACCAAGCACACAATGGACAGCTATGCACCGGTTACTCAATTCTCTACCTAATTCTACAGGTATACAACAGGATTTTAGCCTTAGAGTTTAACATTTAGGTGAACCCTCATGATTGAGGGATAGTAGTTAGGAGCACCAAAGAAAATAGAAATGAAGAATTTGCTAGCAGTGGGGTGGGGCCTCAACAGCAGTCATCTAACTGGCGGAGCTTGAGTGGTAAATAGACATCTTCTTTATATTCAGTGGATGGCAGTCTACAAAACCTAATGCTAGATAAAACATATTAACTTCTAAGGTACTACACAATTTTTCACTGGGCTTTATGCAACAGGCTAACATGCCTAGCCCAGAGAAGTTTTTCTATTATTCCCTTCCAAACTTTCTAAAAGTCTCCCTGTGAATTATCTTTCCTGCTGTATCTCCAGGAGTACTTAGCAAGTTTACAGGTCCACTAGACACAGAAATAGCTTTCCTTCTCCATATAGTGTTACTTTCCAACACTTATTAGCAGTCATTTCTTAGATTTTTCACAGTCTGGGAGTGACAGTGGTGTGTTACAACGTTATTGCTTTAAAATGCTCTCAACATAATCTTACACTTAATGAGCAATGGCTAATTGTCATCAGCTTTCTAAAAGTATTGTCACATAGGAAACTGCAAAGATGCCCCAAATCTTGCTCCCAGCTAAGAATAGATTTGTAGAGATCATAAGAGTCCTCTGGTCCTACAAACCCATTAGTTTCTATTGTTGTCCAACCTGTTACTGTGAAGGAGAACATGTTATATAACATCTGAAATATATGGGTCTGTTAGACAAAGTAACTGTCACAATTGCTACATACATATTCTTATCACAATCCAGTATAGTTAGGTGGTGGTGGTGGGAGTTAAATACAATCAGTTCCTCATGAGGAATCACAGAAAATATTTGACACTCAAATAGTAAGGTGGTAGTGAAGGTTCTTCATCTGAAGATCTGCATACAATTGACTGCTGTCTTTGTGGGGAAAGTGTTTATTGTAACTATGCAGAATCATTCTTGAGCATTACTGAAAGGGTATATTTTTGAGGAATAGGCTTTTCTAGATTACCTCAGAGGCACTTGCTAATTCTTTTCCTGTTTAGGTCCATTTTAGTCAAATCCAAATTAACAGGAGAATAGTGTATTTACACACTCCATCCCTATTCCCCAATGAACAATTTTGTTCACAAAATGAACAATCTTGTCTAAAAAAAGAAAGAAATGGATGGAGGCAGCTTTGCTTGGCTCTAGAAGGAAAATAAAAAGGCACACACACAAAAATCAGAACGGCATGTACTAAAACCTCTGAAGAAGTGTTCTTTGCTGTTTTTCGAACATGACTGCAATATTAATAGCAGTTAAGCATATTTTAGGATTGCTGGGGGAAAAAACCATAGCCCAACTGCTTTATCTGTCTCTTTTGCCAGTATACTCATCATTTTCCAACTGAAGCTAATCAATCCACTGATTGATTATCAATTGATTGTCTGCAATATCTCTTATCTTACCCTTTATATTAAATGCTGAGCTGATCAAATACCATGCCTGTCATTTTTTCCTACCATGTCACATTGTGCTGACACAAAAAGAAAGCAGTGCAAAAGACCTTAACCTATTGGTTTCTTTTTGTGTTCCCACCCCTTTTACAGTTAATATAACCTTCTGTTGCACCTCACTTTTTGAATAAAGCTCACAGTACTGAAAGCTCCCATCTGCACTCCCGATGCATCCTTGATGCTTGAGGTTCCAGTTCAACAAGCTTCCCATTTCTCTTTTCAGCTCACTCATTCTGAAGGGCTGACTCATTTCCTACTGTCAGAGCGTTAGCTTATTTCTTTCAGTTCTTTCAGTATATTTTTTGTTCCCTGCTCCCCAGGCGTGACTAGGTGGAGATGGCATACACGTGTAGGCAGGCGGGTTCCCAGCATTCCAGCAGCAAATATCAATGGGTTGGTTCATGCATCCCAGTGGAAAATGATCCCACCCTCTTAATTTCGCCTTTCTGGGTCATAGTCCTGGTCACCAAACCCAAACTATGGCTCTGCTTATTCACTGACAAAGTCCACATGAGGAATCATCCTCTTGTTCTCCTCTGCATTAGGTCTGCCATGTCAACAGCACCTGGTTCCCTGAGACTTTGGGGCCAATATCTCCTACCAGGTAATATCCACAAGGATGCTCCTCCCCTATGAAAAAATGACAGCCTCTCCTACTGGATTTATGCTACTGGCTCTCAGCATAGTAGTAATTGTAACCATGCCTGAATGTTCTTTGTCATCTAGTAATGCAAAAGCAGCTACCTGGAGCATCTAGCTATAAGTCATGCTGCTTTCTTGTCAGACAAATTGAAGTGACTTGGCTAAGCAGAACAACAACGATTTGATCTTCGTCTAACTGTAAAGCAGGCAGATACATTATGCATATTTTAGAGAATACAGTGGTGCCTCGACTTACAAACTTAATTGGTTCCAGAATTTTAGTCATAACTTGAAATGGCTGTAAGTCGAAGCACCATTTCCCATAGGAATGCACTAAAATGCAATTAATCTGTTCTGGCCAAAGAAAAAAATAAAATAAAACAAACCATGCAAGACCCTTCAGAAATGCAAAAAAAGGAAAGCAAAAAGCAAGCAAACCATGCAAGACCCATTGGAAATGCAAAAAAAGCAAAGCAGAAAGCAAACAAATCCCGCAAGACCCATCGGAAAAGGGGAGGACCAAAAAGCAAGCAAACAGTGCAATAATGTATTCGTGAAGTGCAAGACCCATTGGAAATGGGGGGAAAACCCCAAAAAGCAAACAAACCTCCCAAGACTCATTGGAAATCGGGGGGGCACAAAAAACAAACAAACCCTGTAACACCCATCACAGCATAGAATCATAATCCCACCACCCAGCTCAAAACCCACCCAGAACAGTTTTTAAAAAGCAGAAAGCAACACCTTACCTTATCAGGCAGTCCAAAGCCTCCTCGGATCACACTCACTCTAATCGTTTGGACGAAAGAGCTACAAAGAAGCAGCCTCTTCGCCTACCAATGGTTAGCAATTTGAATTCCCCACCTTTTTTCTCTGCCTTTTTTTGTTGTAACTTGAAGCTCTGTCCGCAAGTCGAAGCAAAATTTTGCGGCCGCAACTGGTCGTGATTCAAATTGGTTGTCTGTCAGGACATTTGTAAGTCGAGGCACCACTGTAACGGTATTGTTTGGCTGACAGGATTAATGCTTAAATTTTGAACAGATGACTCAAATGGCCATTTTGAAATAAAAATCATACATTTCAGAGAGAGAGAGAGAGAGAGAGAGAGAGAGAGAGAGAGGCCAAATTATAAGTTTTGGTTCATTCCTCCCTGGTAAGCCCATTGTGATTCTTAGGATACATGTATACAGACACAAAGACAGAAAAAAAATCACAGCAGGAACAGTTTGCTTATAAAAGAAGAATAACTGAAAACTATGATTTGGCTTACCCTAAGCAAAAAGATTTCAGATGGACAAACAAACAGGTAGGCAGGCATCCATATGTTTGTGTGTTTGTTCGTTCATGTGTGTGTGTTTGTATGATTGACATTAAGCTTCACAGATTAGACAGACAGACAGACAGACAGACAGACAGACAGACAGACAGACAGACAGACAGACAGACAGACAGATAGATAGATAGATAGATAGATAGATAGATAGATAGATAGATAGATAGATAGATAGATAGATAGATAGATAGATAGATAGATAGATAGATAGATAGATAGATAGATAGATAGATAGATAGATAGATAGATAGATAGATAGGCAGGTGGCCAGACAAAACTACAGCCATCTTCTGAATAAACAACAGGTTTCATTAGACAGATAGAGAGACAGTCAGGCAGGAGGACAGACAGACAAATAAAACATACATTTTTTTCTTTGCTTCACATTGCTTCATCACTCCAGTAAAGTGAATTCCTATTATTTTGGTTTATCTACATCTTTCTTATTACGCAGGAAAAATAATGTAAAGCTTTACAATTACAGCCCGTGTTTCTTTGATATGGAAAAAAGAGAAACATCATTTTAATGGGGAGTCTTTCCACTGCAGTGAATCTGTAAGCAATACACTAATGCAGCACATTATGATAATTTTGTTTGTAAAAACCAATAAAATATGCATAGTAAGTAAGGAAATCTCAATTAAAAAAGAGGGAATAAAGATTGTGTCAAAGCTGATTAAATTTCTTGTAACAGACATTTTTGTATTAAAGATTACCTCAAGCAGGAAGGAAAGTGAACAGCAGCAACTGAAACCTGTAATTTACAGTCCAACACAACATTTACAGAGCTCTATAAGCATTAGGTCTATACAGTCACATTAGCCTGATTATGCTGGGCATAACCTGTATCAAGTCATTTGTTTAAGAAAACAAAAGAAAAATCCAGATAAACCTTACACAGACAGAATAATACTATTCACTTGTTTATGTGAATGCAGTCATGAGAAATGGAGATCATCTATTACACTGAGAAAATTGTCTAGAGAGAGAGAAAAACAATCTTGAATACATTTCTCCAAGCTGAGAAATCTACACAGTTATGCTTACATCCCTGTGAATTCAGTCTGATTCATTATTAACTTCAGGTTCTGAGGACAATATTTCAATTTTTACTAATGACTTACCCAATTAGGGCATATCGAGACATGAGATCTGTCACATCCTTACTTTTTGCATTATTTCTGAAAAATCAGTCATCACTCTCCTACTTAGAAGGTCCCTCCCATTTGTGCCCTATGGAGCACAGGAGAGGGAGGGAGAAGCTGGCAGCCTCAGCTGTAGGGGAGGGCTCCATGACTGATATGCTAGTCCACCTTTTCATCACATTGCTAGGCCTACACTGGTACACAGTCTTAGTGCTGAGATTACAACCTCACATGTGTCTGTGATTTGAGTGATTGGGAGGGACCTTTCTGGGCTGTGGTGATTGTTTGCTGTTGATCTGTTCACAAGAGTAAGCAATGGATTTTTAAAATCCTTTCTCCTACAAATGTCTCAGAATGAGTCACTGAGACCGTAAGTGCCAGTTAATGAGAACGTGCCAGTTAATGAGAAATTTGCTAGAGATGTATATATTAGTTACAGAGCTGTGGAGGATGCTCATACAGAACCTGGAGCAGGGAAACCTTGATTCATATCCTCACCCAAATATGAAGCTCTTCTGGACCAGTCATGTCTTTTTCGCTAAGCTGTTTCCTAATGTTGTTGTGATGTCAATATATAAATAAGACCTCCTGTATGCCATATTTTGGAACAAGTCAGGCATTTCAACAGTTGGGATTTTTAAGCATAAAAATAGAACGGTGTATACATGACTTTCCTAGCTGCACCCAGGATTGCATGAACTAATTATTAGAACTTAATTGTTAACATTACTTACAGCTAGTAATTCACTGCTGAGGCTGTCATGAATTATTTACAGAGGACAATTTTCAGTGTACAGGAAAGTGGCACTATCACCCTTGGAATGAACAATGAACTGCAGGATCATTACGTTTCATAGGTGGTACCTTGTCATTAACTGCAATTTATGCTTTAAAAACATTATTTAGTAGATAGATAGATAGATAGATAGATAGATAGATAGATAGATAGATAGATAGATAGATAGATAGATAGATAGATAGATAGATAGATAGATAGATAGATAGATAGATAGATAGATAGATAGATAGATAGATAGATAGATAGATAGATAGATAGATAGATAGATAGATAGATAGATAGATAGATAGATAGATAGATAATTCCCTCCCCCCTTTCTAGAAACAAAAGTAAAAAAATGAGTAAAATTTCTGAGCTCTTCTTGGAACGTATTGTGGAATACATGTCGAGTTTCTAATCAGTGCCTATAAGGAAAGACTGAAAGAACTGGGCATGTTTAGCCTTGAGAAAAGAAGACTGAGGAGAGTTATGATAGTACTTTCCAAGTACTTGAAAGATTGTCATTCAGAGGAGGGGCAGGATCTGTTCTCGATCATCCTAGAGTGCAAGCTACACCAAGCCAGATTTAGGCTGAGTATCAGGAAAAAATTCTTAACTGTTATAGCAGTACGAAAATGGAACCAATTATCTCAGGCGGTGCTGAGTGCTCCAGCGTTGGATGCATTTAAGAGAAAATTAGACCACCATCTGTCAGATCTGCTTTGATTTGGATTCCCACATTGAGCAGGGAGTTGGATTCGATTGCCTTATAGGCCCTTTCTAACGCAACCATTCTATGATTCTATGATCAGTCTCCCCTCACTGATGTGAGACAAGAATATGGCTGCAATCAATTGTCCCCAAACCATCCACTGGGAAGTAGGGAAAGGGCCTACTGGCTGCATTTATAAGGCTACACAGATCCAAAACAAGAGGTGGCACAGAAATTATAATCCAAAATTGGAGAGAACAAGTATTTTCATGGTCCCTGGTTTTATCAGTGGTCCTGCTGTATTAAACAGGAAGCATCCTTCTTCAGGAACAGGCCTGCGGAAAAAATATATTCTTCTAACACTTTATTTTTAGCCTGACGGTTTTGACTACATAGATCTCTTTAAAATTGAAGAGATATAACACATATTAAATCCAGAGCAATAGAAAATGTGCGTAATTGATAAACTGTGCCCTGTGTTTGCCAGCAGTCTTGTGGCACCTTACAGAGCAATCAATTCATTGTGGTACAAGCTGTTATCAAATGTAGGTGGCATTCATTTCATTTGCTCATTTTATTAGACCCCAACTTCCTCCTGAGACCCAAAGTGGCTAACATTGAGTTACATGAATCACCACTGCTTTTATTTTGTTTTGATTGGTCTTTAAGGTGCTAAAAGACTTGCGCTAAAACATGGCACCATTTACCATTTGAATCCAGGTTCATTTAATTCTGTTTACGATGCTGCATTAGGGATATGTTTTTATTCTAGCCAGCTTCTCCGTTTTGAGTGGCTGCATGGCAACCAGCTGCTGCCTGCACCCACTGAATTTGGCCAGTGCAAATAATTTAGAATATATATTCAGCCCACGAAGTCTGGTGGGTGGGACGTCAGTGGGGAGCTAAGGTTTCAGTTCAAACTTTTACAGGAGCTCTCCGAGGTGCTGAAACCATTCAGATAGTTCCTGTTCCTGAATCCAACTCAAACTCAGAACTGATTCAGTGCTCCACTGACCTCAGAATCACCAACCATCACTGTGTTCAGCAACTGATTCAGTGTATCTCCTCCAGCTGGGTCGAGGAAAACAAGGCAAGTAGTTGGACTGACAGAGCAAGACCCAGACAGGCTGCCTTCCACGCTGGGTGCTTCTGATCTGAATCTTTGAAACAGGAATAATGGCAGAAAGCATTTATTTGTATCCTAGGAGACATGTGTGTGGCATATGAGTTAGTTTAAAGAAAGGACAGAGAGATGGATGATTGGAACCTGTCAAAATACCTAAGTCAATTAAGATTTTGCCTATTAGAAATTCAAAGACAATAAATTTGTCTCTGTAGACTTAACAAGTGTATCACTCCTTTGCTCTTTTGTGTCAGTTTTTTTTTACTCCAGTTGATGTGTGTACATTATTCATTCATTCATTCATTCATTCATTCATTCATTCATTCATTCATTCATTTATACCCCGCCTATCTGGTCATAGCAACCACTCTTTACATTACCTCTGTGGATACACATGCCACACCTAGCAAGGAATGTCTAGGCCTCGACTCCCCTTTTTTTGCTTTCTACAAATGGAATACAAAGTAAAGATGTCCCTTCTCATGAGTTCCTGCTCAGTCCTGCACACAAGCATAGAGTCCTGGCTTGTGTATATGGCCTACTTGGATGCAAGACTGCTTCCACTGGAGATGCAACACTTACCACAAGTAAAAAAGAGAGTGAGTAGCCTTTTGTCAATCTTTTTGAGGGTAACTGTGGAGATAACAGGAGAATATTCCTAGTGGTTTAGTAAGAATACGATAAAAAATATGATACAACTGCTTCCCCGGAATCCATAGGTGTCTGCACCATGCCATGAATTTTATACATAGGAACTTAATAAAATTGACACCTTTTTCTTTTCTTTTTCATATCTTTTTTTCTTTGTGGATAAAACAAAAACTGGTAGATTCATCCAACTCCAGTGCCAGCATAAAAACATGTTGTTTATTTCCAGAGCTTGGAAATAATTCATTAAAATGAGTTTGCTATTGCTAATTTATTAACATTCTCAGCAACACGTTGAAAGCATGGTACTTGACTCATTAAATGCTAATGATATCCAATTTTCTGAGTCAGGTTATTTTAATTCATTATTTTGGGAATAGTTGGAGGCAGCTGGCAATATTTTATCAGTTTAAAAATATTATTTTTTTATTTAATGATTTAATGGTGGGATTAGTGAATTTTAAATGGGCCTCAACATTTTAACACTGGATTAATGATTTGATGTTAATGGATCCATGCTAATGCTGATGCTTTTAGACTCTAAGATTTGCAAGTGCTGGAACGTTTTCAAGAAATAGGAGATCTGGGACAAGATTGTTCACATAGTTAAATAAATAAATAAATGGGATTGTAATGGGGATCAACATAGATTGCTGAACCAACACTGGCCCTTACTTGGGATATACAGTGGTGACAGGAGGGTCCCATCCAATGAAGTCACTTCAATCCATGTTTCCAGTTGTATTGTTGTAATGTTTCTCAAACAGATGAACTGGCTGGCTGGGAGGCATTGACATCAGTTTTCAAATGTTCAAAGAACATGAGTCACTGAAAGTTTCTAATAAATGAAACCCCAGCATTCTATTGGTATTCATATAAGGTTTGCATATTTTTATGTGGCTAATTTATATGGCACTGGGATACATCTCCTGCACAACGCTGGTTGTATGCCTGATTGCAAAACCAATTAGCTGCAATTAGCCACAGCAAGGTATGCAATTCTTATACAAACTCCAATATTATAGTCATTATATATTTCATTAAGAAAGCAATTTGGGGTCTAGATCTGCAGAAGCAGTGTTCAGTTCAGGAAAAGTATGAATGAATTAGGTTTGCAGATGCCTCATAGATTGAAATACCATTACTTAGCACGATAAACCACAACTAAAGTAAGCCCACTGAATGAATGGAACTTACGGAAGAGTTGACTCACCAAATCTCACTGACTCAGTGGGCCTGCTTTTATTGTGACTTGTGACACCAAGAAACAGGATTTCAGCCATAGAAAAATCGCCTTCTTTGTTATAGATAGTTAGTCAATCAACTTCAAGGAATTAATTGGTTTTGTGACAATGCAGGGCGAAATCAGGTAGGTGAAAGTACATTGAAAATAATTGAAAAACAGAAATATTGCATTTCTCAGAGCCTTGAATTCAAAAGCACATCTAGCTTTCCTATTTTAATAATTTTCAATAAAATATATGCCTGTCCCCAGCAGCTTCCCTATTGTATGCCTGCTTCCACATTCATAGAGCATTTTTAGTCTTCTCAGGACTCCCCTGAGCAAATAAACAGATCTGTGGTGAGAAGCAGCATTCAGATTTAGAGGTTGCTGTAATGAGACAATAACATTATAGAAGGGAGAGATGAAAGATATTTTGTGAAGTGTGCTGAAGAATAATTTAAACTGTGGCTGGATTGTATATATTTGCCTCCTTTTTTCAAAATGTCACAGTTACAGCTGAAAAGGATTCAACCTTCCGACTTTGTAAACTTCCTGAAAGAAAGTACAAATAAAACTCACATAAAGCATATTTTGAGTTGAAATATGTCGCACTTGAGATGGTCATGTGACCTTCTTTATGGAAGACAGCTCTCTAGTTGAGGACACCTTCAGTTTGGAGGGCTGGCCAATCCAAGCTATGTTTGAAGATGCTAAAAAAAAACTTTAAGAAGGGAGGGTTGAGGGCTTGTTGTTGCTTAGCAACAGTCACAACCTGGCAATAGAGCAAGAGGCTCACATATCAGCTAGTCACAGGAGACAGATGGCACGAGTATACTGTACCTATTTCTGCTATTGTGATACATTCTAAAATTGCATCCTTAAGCATATTTTGTATATATTATGTGCCAACAAGTCACTTTTAGCTTATAGTGACCCTAATATGCAGTTTTCAAGTTATGTGAGATATTTAACAAGTGATTTTACCAATACAAACCCCACTGAATGCCAATGGCTGAGCAAGGAATTTGAACTCAAGTCTTCTGACAGTCTGCCATGGTGACCTCTACACCATACCGGCTCTCATGCATATACATTTTAGTATACTTTAGGCAGAGGTGGGATTCAGCAGGTTCGCACCTATTCTATAGAACCGGTTCCTAAATGTACTATTGGTTCGTAGAACCGTTTGCTGGCCTGAGAATGAAGGAGGAGGGGCCAGGTGACCAGCAACGAGTGGGGGGAAGGGGCCACAATTAGCTGCCTCCCTTCCCGTGCCACGCTGAGCCATCTGAGGGGTGGGGGTGAGAGAGATAGAGCCCTGGAAAGATCAGAGGCATCACTGGGGGGAAAGGGGAGGAGGATGACTCCTTGAGGGGGGGTGATTGACAAGGTATGAGGACAGGACACAGAGGAAAAAGGTTTGGAGTGAGACCACTTCAGTCAAACACCCAACCGTCCTCGTTTTACTATGATTTTTTTCAAGTTAAAGATACCACATAAGACTGTTGCTCTGCCTAGAAACAGGTTTTTTTTTAATCTGAGAGAATATCCAATGCATGAACCGGTGACGGTCTCACTGATCCACGCAAGCAAAGTATGCAATAGAAAAGTCACTCACACCACAAAGAGATCGAACCTCCAAGCCTCATTTAGAATAACAAAGAACTTTTCCTCCTGCCCCAAAACCGACAATTTCGGGAGACAAATGGCATGCATATGGCCCACTCTGTTAGAAGGAGGAAGACAGCTATCAGTATTTTAACACTAGTAAGATTTACTATTCTTGAAGGCCATATATCCAGGTCCAAGAAAGGAAAACACATAAACATATCAATAGATAAGGGGAATCAAAACTCTTCTCTCGGAAGCGGCCGCCGAGGGTGAGTGTGGGAGGTGGAGCCTGCCAGGGCTCTGAGGGAAGCCATAATCACCACCAGCGCCGCCACCAACACCAACACCCCTCAAAGCGACTGGCGAGGAGAAGTGGTGGGTGCGGGGTGGAGGGGAAAGATGGAGGAGGAGGAGACCTCAGAGGAGTCAGTAACTGAAGGACCGATTGAGGTGGTGGGGTTGAGGTGGAGTGGCGACAGATTGAAAAGAGACCATACCTTCCAAGCCAGAAGAAGCGGGGGGGGGAATAACTCCACAACAGGTGCATAAAGGCAGCCTCCAGGTAACAACAAGCAGGGCTATCAGTCATTTCAGGAGCAGGAAAGGGGAGGGAAGCAATTTTTGCTGGTGAGCTATAGGGCGAAATAGGAGGTAAAGGGAAGGAGAGATGTGTCAGTTCTCTGTCAAACTTGGTCATAAGCACCCACTGTGACGTGTGTGTTTGTTTGTGTGTGTGTGTTTGGCACATGCCCATGGTGAGGGTAACAGCAGCGGTATGCCCAAACAGATACACTGTTTGCACATACCGCTGGGAGACCACTGTGGAAGAAACCCTCATCGGATCACACTGTCCTGAGCATTTATTTATTTATTTATTTATTTATTTATTTATTTATTTATTTATTTATTTATTTATTTATTTATTTACTTATTTACTTATTTATTTATTTATTTATTTATTTATTTATTTATTTATTTATTTGTCATTAGGACATAGAACCTGTTGTTAATTTATTTGAATCCCACCACTGACTTTAGGTACACTTTAGGGTATACAAATGTTATGGAAAACTGTGTTGTCTGTTGGTGGTGTATTTCTTCCCTCCCTCCCTCCCTCCCTCCCTCCCTCCCTCCCTCCCTCTTTCTTTCTTTCTTTCTTTCTTTCTTTCTTTCTTTCTTTCTTTCTTTCTTTCTTTCTTT
The DNA here is from genome assembly GCF_051106095.1 of Pogona vitticeps. NCBI lineage: Eukaryota > Metazoa > Chordata > Lepidosauria > Squamata > Agamidae > Pogona > Pogona vitticeps. The sequence goes on from NC_135783.1 coordinate 51,856,417, forward strand.
CTTTCTTTCTTTCTTTCTTTCCATTAGTCATGCTTGTAGCCAACATATATTCCAAAATTATGAAATAACCGTGATAACTAATAGATGAAGGACTGGCAAGAGCTGAGTGCTTCTTTTCATCTAAATTTTTTTAAAGGGACAGACTTTTTATTTTAAGAAGGCAAGTAGGGGTCCTTTTGCTATCTTATGAAGCTGGGTAGACAGTAAAAACATTTATACTCACTTAATTCAAATTTATGAGCAAATCATATTTTGAAAAAGGCAGAGAATGTGTAATTTATAAGTGGTCAACATTTTAAAACATTAGTTGTACAAATAATTAGTGAGGGCTAAGTAACTTTCTCAGCTAATATCCAAGCTTCTGCTATTTCACTGCATATTTAAAAAAGAAAAATCACATTCATAACATAGTGATTGCTGGCCTTATTCTTTCCAGTTGAAGTAACTTACTAAACTGCACAAACACACTTTTTAAAATCGAATTTCAAAGTTTGGCTGTAGATGCTTTGAATTTTTATCAAAATTACGTTTAAGAAAATGTAATTTTCTTGAACAAAAGTTTATTCTTCAATAAATTTGGACCGGGACCTGTGATATTATTATTATTATTATTATTATTATTACACAACTGATCCAGCTGGCTGGGTGGGCAGAGCGTCCCGCTCATGAAACAATATCGCACTGCTCCATTCATCAGCCTTCCTTGTTTATGGTACAGAATTATAAATTTTATAACTCTTAAAATTAATTAAATTATTATATTTATCAATTTATTAATTATTTGTTTCTTTATTTATATAAATTATATATCCTAAAGTTAACTGTTAGTTTCTGTCTCACACTCGAGGAGACACATGCAGCATCCAGGCCAAGCCCAGCCAGGCCCTGGCGGCCACTCCTCACGCTATTGCTGTGTTGTAGTCCTTTCTCACTGTATTATTATTATTATTATTATTATTATTATTATTATTATTATTATTATTATTATTATTATTATTATTATTATTATTATTATTATTATTATTATTATTATTATTATTTTAAAAATCACCACCCATTCCATGACACCCAATGGCTTCCCCAGAAAGAAAGGGATCCCAAAGGATCTCCAGAACCTGGGGGAGGGGACTGGAAAAACTGAATTCCTTCCAAAGAGTTGGGGATGATGACATCATCCACATTAAATGGCATAAATATGCCCATGAGATTACTGTCACTGAATCTGTTATTCAATGGTGCTATGTAAATTCCATTGATTCAATTGATCTACCCTAGCTGGGACTACCAACAAGATTCTAGATGGGGATGTCATAGTATCTTCTTCTATACACTCAGAGGTATTCTTGGTTTAATGCTCATCTGCAATGGGAATGGATGAAAAATATTTCAACTTTTGTTGTGGCAATAAAGCGAAGCTTGCTATATTGGAGGTTCAGCTAGAGACTTCTTGACATTTAGTTACTATGACTATTGTAACATCTACAAAGTGGGACTGGGTACACTAAATATTTTCATATCTATTTTGTTGTGGGTTATTATGGAGTATTATCTTCTGTGCACCAGTACTTTTGTTTTACATGAAAGTGACTGCCTCTTTTGAATCATTTCATTTCATGTTTCCCAGTTTGTTTTCTGGCATCATCCAGAAGCTTCCAAGGACCATAAAAATACTCCAAAAAGGCAGAGGCAAGGCAACACAGTATCAATCTATTCCAAAAGCAGGCACCACAGTACATAGGAAAAATCAGCAGCAGCCCTATGCAGGCACTCATTTAAATTATCACATTCAAAATAACAGTATGAGTTCAATGACACCCACCCAGCACAAGATACCCTCTGGGCCTGGACAGCACAATAGAAAAAAAGGGCAAGGGAATAGCCAACCACACTCCCAAAGAAGGGCTATTTATTATTTCAGAGGTAATGCTACTGATGACTTACAAGTATCAGCTGATGCCTCACAGGTGTCAGCCAATTGGGTTGAGTGGGATATTTTTAAATTACCAGTAATGACTCCTTTTGCCTGTCTCTCTCCATATGGCCATTAGAAGAGTTGATGCCAGGACAATGGACTGGGGAGTAAGAAACAACTAGATACTGTGAACAGAATCAGGGCATACTATAATGAACTGGTCACATCTGGGATTATGATTTTGTTTGACTCTGATGATTATCCAGAAGTTCCTAAATGTGTGTCTTTCTTGTCCTATTTTTGTAATTTTTTAAAACTCTGTGCCCAGAAGCCTGGGTTGTTGATCAACAAAGTTGATTTTTTTTGACCTTGCAGCAACTTTTGTTTGAAGGTGTTGCACTCCTTTCATGATGTAATAAAATTTAGTTCCTTATTAGAAATAATCCAGCCTGTTCATCACCTTTTGCTTGGTCCTCATACCTGAGAACTCCCAACTGAAGGAAAGGGTAAGAAAGCCAGATGTAGTGAAGGGACCCCACAACAGAAATCTCCCCCATCTGTTGGAAAGAGAGAGCTCTGTTCATGTTGGATGGATGAAGGAGGTGGAAGCAGCTACTAATTTAAGGTGAGATTCCATGAAGCTACTCAATTTGGTTTTTCATAGAGACTAGCCAGGAAATAAGCTTTACAACATCTCTATGTGAAAATTAGAATGTGCTGTTTTATTCAAATGCTTATTCTTCTTTGTCCTTTTTTTAATGGCTGTTCTTTTCTGGTGTTGTGTAAGTGGAAAGCCATCCTTTCATCAAGGAACACACTGTGGCCACACACTCATTGAGCAGGAATGTTTCCCTGACTTCTGCACCTTGAGGTACAGGAAAGGTTTTTCTCATATATTGATTTACACAGAGCTCCTGCACAGGAGTCAGGATCATCACAAGCCTGATGGAGACTGAAGTGTAACAACATCTGAAGGGTCACACATTCTCCGGCCTCTTCTACACAGTTATCTGCCTCCCAAGCAGATTATAGGTTTTACCCATTAATGTTGAGAAAATTTGGAAATTTTCCACATCAAGAAAGAGAACAAGGTTCCCAAGTTGCAGGCTACCAGCTGGAGTCTTGGAATGGATACACTTTTCTGGGCCACTAGATGGGGAAAACAAACTGCAGGAATCCTGGAGGAGGTGAATGTTTCAATTTCACATCTCAAGTAGCTTCAAAATTCAAGCACACATTTCAGTTCATATCCTACTGAAACCAAGACTGGCTGCACATGAGAGTATTTCTATGTGTGTTGCATCTGTGAAATATCAGTATTTGTGAATACCAGAAATGAGAAGAGGGGAATGCAGAGAGAACTTGTATGCACTTCAGTCCTTCATGCTGTTTGGAACAAGGCAGAAAGGGATGCCCCAGAATGACAGGCCTTTACATAGCAAAGGGGCAGCTTGAATGTTGACACCACCAATACACTGCAGACAAATTTCAACATAAACTTCCCCCATGTAGAATATACCAGTGCTAGAGGAGATCAGCGGTTGAGCACATGATCTGTACTATGATTAGTGGTAGAGGACAGAAGGAAGAACACCTGGGATTCGGCTGTTGGTTTGCAAGATCTGAGCAGAGCTGTTAATGATAGGTCATTTTGAAGATCATTAAGTCATATACATCAGCAGTGACTTGATGGCACATAACATCTTTGGAGCTTCTCCCCCCCCTCTTAATTACTAGACAGTTGTATAATGACCAGATGGGTGGAACAATTGAAACTGTGATAGGATACAGGCATCAAAGCTCTGTGAACATTCCCCAGACTTTCCCCAGCCATGAAGCAAAAAACAGTAATTTCACAGTGTAGATAAGTGACCTTCTGAATATTTGTTCTCTATTCCTTTTTAAATAATGTTTTAAATATTTTTACAGCCAGACACAGAATCCCATTGCCAGCAAAAATCCATGTGGTTGGCGAGGAAGGAGTTAAAAAGTGCTCCTACTGAGAGTCAGTTAATTGGGTCATAACTGAGAGTTTCAAAAGTTCAGATTGCCCCAGATCAGACTTGGAGCTATTTTTCCTTTGAAGACTTTTTTCAGGAGCCTTGTCTCAAAAATACTGGAAGAATGTTTACTGAAAGTACTCAGGGCTGGGACAAAACACAACTGCTGTATGCTTTCATAATGCAGAAATACTTTGAATATACCATGCAAAATTGTATTATAATTCCCTTGAGATACATAGCAAAATTTCTCTTTCTGGAGTACTGTAACTCTATTACTTTCTTTAAAGCGAGCCTGTTTTTGTTTTTGTTTTACTCTTTGAAGACAACCAGGTTTTATGAGTATTTTGAAGACATTTCATTGACCTCCAAAAAAACAAAGTTGCAACAATATATCTACTTTGCAGCCCTCTTGCAGGTAAGCCTATTCCACATATGCTAATAACAAAGTGCTTGTTTTTCTCTTTTGATATAACTTCATTGAGGATCAATATTTCAGCCCCTGCAGCCTGGATTCTTTACAAATGAAAGAAATTGAATGGGACCAACCATTATTGCTGTATATATCTGTTTTTTCCCCCCTTTGGGCTGTCCTTACTTTTTAGAACTGCCTTATAGAATGTTGATTTGCTCTGCTGAATAATAACATAGCTACAATACAGTTCAGTTACTGTGCAGTATTGTTGGAGTTAATAAGACCCACTAATTTTCTTAAATAAACAGAGGGGCAATTGTTCAAAAAAAAGAAAGAAATGAATATCTCCAAAATATCAATATATGAATGCATGCATACTCACACAGAGATATACAAATGTATACATATTTGTGTCTATCTGTCTATCTGCGATCATACAGGTTGTTTAAGTACTCTGGGCCTCATGTATGCTCATAAAACTAGCATTGAGATCTGGAGCCTCTCTCTCTCTCTCTCTCTCTCTAGAAATCAAGCTAGATAAATGCATTGGCAAAGCAGCTACCATGTTCTCTAGATTCACAAAGAGAGTATGGCTTAGTAAGAAGCTGACAGCATATACCAAGATACAGGTCTGTAGAGCCTGTGTCCTGAGTAAACCCCTGTACTGCAGTGAGTCCTGGACCTTTTGTGCATGGCAGGAAAGGAAGCTGAACACATTCCATATGTGTTGTCTCCAATTCATTTTTTTGTATCACCTGGCAGGACAAAGTTCCAAACAGAGTAGTCTTAGAACGAGCTGGAAGTTTTAGCATGTATATATTACTGAAACAGTGATGTCTGCATTGGCTTGGGCATGTCATGAGAATGGCTGATGGTCGGATTCCAAAAGATTTCCTGTATGGAGAATTAGTGCAGGTAAAGTGCCCCACAAGGAGACCACAGCTGCAATACAAGGATATCTGCAAGTGGGATCTGAAGGCCTTAGAAATGGACCTCAACAGATGAGAAACGTTGACATCTGAGCGTTCAGCCTGGAGGCAGGTGGTGGTTCAGGCAGACAGAATGATTATATAAACAGCTCCATCAAGGCATTTATTAGACACAAGAAGATTAGTTGTCCTGAAGCCTGAGGTATGAGGATATTTCACATTTCTCTAAAAAGTGTGCTAAAAGGAAACAAATTCCATTTTTAGTGGGAAAGTGTCTCTTGTGAAAAATACTCACAAAATGCCTCCTCCTCGTTCATTTAGGTTGCCTCAACATGATGAGACACCTCAATGAGGAGTTTATGAGCCCTGCAAGATTTTATTGCTTCCAGAAAAAAACAAGATGAAACACTCCCTCCCCCATTAAGTTCCCTGTAATTTGTTCAGAATATATCAGTACAAAACAATTTTTATTCCTCTCTTGAGAAACTAGGCACATACTGAATCACAAGCACAGAAGGACTGACTGATAGTTAAGAAAAATGCAAACAACCCCTCCATGATATAAATTATACAGCTTGGGTCAAGGCTATTTGAAGGATTATATCGCTCCATTTGAGCCTTCTCAGTTTTTAAGATCTTCTAGGAAGTTCCTTCTCTCAGTTCTACCACATTCCCAAGCTTGTTTGGTGAAAACATGACAGGGGCCTTCTTGGTGGTTGCTTCTAGACTTTGGGACATGCTACCTCAAGAATACAGCTTGGCCTCTCCTTCTTGTCAGGCAGGCTTTTAAACAGTAAGTGTCTCATGAATGTGTTGTTTACTAATTTACATATTTTTAATTATTTGAAATTATTGTAAATCTTGGTTTTAATCTTGATATATGTTTAACTGGGTAACTAAATATATTTACTATGTAAATATGGTATTTACATAGTATTATGTAGTGTTTTTAAAACTGTTGTTTGTTTTATAGTTGTGAGCTGGCCTTGAGTCCTTTATGCTTTCTCTCTGTCAGGAACAGGTATTGCACAAATGGACAACTACACTAAGATTTTATTTGACATCAGCTTTTCATTTCCAGACCAAAGCCCATTTTTTTCAGAGAAAATCCACAAAAGCTTATGTCAAAGAAGAATTCATCGTCTTTCAGATTCTGCTTGACTCTTGCTCCTTTTTGCTGCAACAGACAACAAACACACTTGTCATCCCTAAACTTAATATGTATGCACTCTTGCTCTATAGGTGCCCTGGTTTTTGCTATGCTGAGTGCCAGCATGATTAATGCAGACTAATACAGGGTAGGTTAGAACAGATCACATGAAACCACCGTGTCATCCATAATCAGCAAATTGATGCTTCACCCTAAAAAAGGAGGATGGGATTCTTCTCCTGCTTGTATTGTGAGGTGCCACTGGCATCTCCTCTTAGGATGAAGTCTCTCTCTTATCTTATCACCCTGACAAACATGTCAATTATCAGGGTTGCCAGCTCAAAAACATTACAGAAGAGTAAATTTGTCCAACTCCTCCTATTCATCCATTGTAGGAGCATAGGAATTCATTCATTCATTTATTTGTTATATTTGTATTCTGCCCTTCCTCCAATGATTGTTCGGCATCTGGCTGCAGAGCCAGAGGTCTGGAGTTCAGTTTTCTGCTATGCCTCCCAAGTGACAAGCCAGACTTGGACAAGCTGCAAGGTCCTGGAGTACTCCCAGAAGAAGGGAATGGCAAACCATGTCTAAGTATTTTATATAGTCGTGCCCCACTTTATGATTACCCTGCATTACGATGAATCCGCTTTACAATGACATTTTTGTGATCGCTTTTGTGATCGCAAAAGGATGGTCTAAATGGGGGAATTTCGTTTTGCTATGATTGATTCCCTGCTTCGGAACCAATTCTTCGCATTACGACGATCTTTACAGCTGATCGTTGGGTTTTCAAAATGGCCGCCAGGTGCTTAAAATGGCTCCCCACTGTGCTTAAGGACGGATTTCTCGCTCTACAGGCACCGAAAATGGCCACCCCTATGGAGGATCTTTGCTGGACGGAGAGTTTTTAGCCCATTGGAATGGTTTTCAATGCGTTTCAATGGGCTTTTTATTTTCGCTTTACGACATTTTCGCTTAACAGCGATTTTCCTGGAATGGATTATCGCTGTTAAGCGAGGCACCACTGTACCTAGAAAACCCAGGAAAGGGTCAGTATAAGTCAGAATTGGCTTGATGGCACCAATAATTGTTTAGCTGTTCTTCTAACAAGCATGCATGATTCATGTCTTCTCCAATCCCACTGTTCCTCCTAGACTAGGGCTGGACTTGATGATCCATTGAGTCCCTTCCAGCTCTGAAGTTTTAAGATGATGATGATTAAACAATTCTGTGTAGCAGAAAAAAGCAGGTAAAGCTGAGAGGCAGCAGCTAGCCCAATGTTGCCAAGTACGTTTCATGTTTTGGTGAGGACTGTGACTCTCATCTTCAAGTCCTTAGCTCACACTCTGTCCATTACACACCATGCTTCCTCTTACAACAATAAAGCAGAACCATATTTTTATTCTTAAAGTTCATCTGTCTGTCTGTGCATTTTCAGGAATGTATGTCTGCACATATTTATTTGACAACTACATATTGAGAGGATGCAAAGAGGGATGTTTTTGTGAGTCTCTCTGGGCTGCTGTTGTGCAGATGGGGAAGCAGTGGGGAAGGCAGGAGGACACATATAGAGCAAAGAATGCATTTTCCTACATATTTATAGAGATGCTGGGGGAGCCAAACTGTCTCTCACATAAGTCTCAGGCTTGTCAGAACCTGCCAGATCAACAGCTTTCCAGAAAGGAAAAAGATGTGCCCCCTAGGGAATGACCTCATGATGTGTCTTTCCCCCTTCAGGGTATTCATATTCTAAACAAAACAAGCAATTCACTGTGTGGAAAGAAAAGGAAACGAAAGGGCTTGTGAGATTGCTTTTCTGCAGCTATATTCTGTCACACGGGGACAAGGTGACAAGTTAATAGTAGTAGTATTTCTTGTACAAGACGGTGGCTATGAGCATGTGCTGTGTGCAAATGACTGCTCAGCATGCGAATTTGTGAGCAAAAGGATTGTGGCCATTTCACTGACTTCCTCCTTCCTTTCTAGGGGAGAGTTTCTTCAATTATATCTTGTACTGTGAGGTGCCATTGGGCTCATCTTCAGCAGACCCAGTGGCATAATTTCTTTCTTTTGAGCCAAGGCTGGTTAGTTTGTTTCTTTGTGTTTGTTGAGCTGAAGCAACTCAACAAGGTTGAGCATCCTTGGGGCCCAGCCTGGAAAAAGCTTTTCATTATTTACAACTCCCTAATTACCTCAGCTGGCCTGAACGAAATGCTACATATTCCAAAATGCTCCCTTTCCCAATCTCTGGCTGGTTGATGGCAGCCATCATCAAATGCCTCACTATCAAAATGGCCTTGTTGGTGGGGGTGAAGGTGAGGGAAAAATGTTTTCTGAGGATTTTGTTTTCATTCAGCTCTGCTCTAAACACCATCTGTAGTTCCACAGATATACCAATTATCCTGATGCAGTCAATTTTGGAGTCCCTTGTGGATTTATGCCACATTTTGGCTGTTTTTTTTAAGTATGATATGAAATGTGGAGTTTCTGGGTCACGGAAGTGAGAATTGGATCATCCAAAGGAAGTAATTTTGTTCTGAAGGACAAAAAGTGGTTTGGGGACCAACTTTTAGATGCCTTTAAAACAACATTTAATAGTTCCTTTTCTGCAAGCTTTATCTAGCAAGAGAAAGGACTGAAATCCATAAATAAATCATGGCAGGAATGGAAGATGACATAAAAACATGTACACCAGAGATTGATCCTGACAAATGTCTCTGCTCAGCTGCTGTTTGACCCAAGAATGAAGTTTAAGGGCAAATATCTAGATCTGCCCATTTGGAAATACAAGTAGGATCAACAGATTAATTTACTGCACCTTTGTTCATACAGCAAGCTAGGTCTATCTTGTTGACAAGGAGCCAGTGGGAGAGTTTAGGTTAAGAGTTTATCTTAAGTAATGGGGAGCCTGTTTAAAGGAATTTGATGTGGTCATTCCCTATCCCATTCTGCTACCACAACACCAAACATGCTGTGCTGTTCTAGGTGTGCCATGATCAGGGACAGAAAGTAGCTTCAGAATTAATTTTGCAAGTATTTCATGATACAAAATAAGTGTTAAGAGACCACATCATTGGGCCAATACAATATAATAAAAAGGCAAGCTTTCAGGTCCTGTTCATCAGTCTGAGCATTTTAGAGCTTGAGAGGAGAGAAATTTAAAGTATCAAAATGATCCTGACTAGATGTTGAAGCTATAGGACCTGTAGCGGAAAAGTTCTAAAATAGAGATGGCACAGCTTGAGTTGTGGTATCATATTAAACCCCTATAATTCTGTGTCATCACCTCTATAGACAAGGGGCTGCCAGTCACTCAGTGAGTTCTACCATGCCTTTCATGGTAGTTGCATTCTGTTGTAATATACTGTACTCGGAAAGAGGCTTATCATAACTGTGTGGTAACAATACACATCTCTTGTGAAGATGAAGCACTCTTCCCTCTTACAGAAGCTATTATGGAAGTCAAATTAAAGCAGCCTCTCTTCCCCATCTACTAAGACACCCTCCTTTGCAAACATCAATACACTGCAAAAGAAAATAGCTGGCACCAGCAGAAAATATAACCTGGATAATGTTGTATCCATTGGCAGAAGGAAATGGACCTAGGGGGAGGGTGACTTGTAGCAATCATTCTTTGCTAACGCAATGTATTGTTAAAGAACAACATTAAGTACAATTTAGCAAAATGTGTTGACTTAAGATACAATCCTTCGAATTACTTCCAGGCTGAATGCAAACTCCATATTGCTTTTGCTTTGTACAAAAGAGATTATTAGTTTGAGCTGCTGTTAGGATCCCACATCTCCTCTACCTTCTTGTCAACACTGAGATTAAACACATTACCATGCTTTATCTCAGGAAGGCAGCCTCTTCCTTCTGTAGCACAAATATAACCAGTTAAATTGGTTATATAAAATAGGATCTTCTACAAAACAAACATAATACTTTAAGGCAGCTAATTTTTATCTCATTTTCCCAGCTGGCTTCTTCTGCAGCATGTGAAGCAAAAACCCACTTTGAACAGCTCCCTTTTTTCTCTTTATTTCATCTTAAACATCTCTAAGCCGCCTTTCACCCAACGTACAGGAATTCCAGGGTGGTATACAAATACCACTTCAACAATAGTAACTAACTGAAGGGGAAAAATGCAATAAACATTGGATCATAAAACCGAAAAAGATTGAGCCATCCCTCTAACAGGTAAAAGTCATAAATGCAATATCAACCTCTGAGGAAATTAAAATGTATAAGTAAGCCAAAGCATTCTAAGTTGGCACCTGAAATAATGGCGTATTGGCACCATCTGAATATCCCTTAGGACAGTGGTCCCCAACCTTGGGCCTCCAGATGTTCTTGGACTACAACTCCCAGAAGCCTTCACTACCACCACTGCTGGCCAGGATTTCTGGGAGTTGAAGTCCAAGAACATCTGGAGGCCCAAGGTTTGGGACCACTGCCTTAGGAAGCCACTCAAGAATCAGGATGCCAAGAAAGAACAAAGGATAATAGCCTTTGTGTTTTCACAGTGTCTGACAGTGCTAGGAAACTGGCAGGTAGGTATAGAAGGGGCCACTCCCAAAGGTACTGATATCTAACATGATGCCTATATAAGGCTGTTTAACAGTACAAATACACACCAGCAGTGCATTAAGTAAGATGATGAAGCAACTGGGCTTTTCAATCAAGGCAATGGAAATTATAAACCGCTGACAGAGTGGCTGAAATTCCATCAGTCTAACTACACTTGAGGAAGCCTGATGACCTCATCAGCAGGGGATAATTTTCAGAATTTAACCATTTTCTGTTTCCTCCCACAGTTCATGTGCAACTCTTTTTATCACATGGAAACCATGGGAACTGTGGAATCAGAGAAGTATATCTTTAACTGCTGAAAATCACCATTTCTGGGATATTAACTTGCAAGAGAGTAAGACATTTTCTGATCATATGAACCAGATCTTTATGCACCATATATATCTAGTGCAAATCAAATAGGTTGCACAAAATTACTCATAACTATAATCATTGCCATCTCATTGTATGGACTTTTCAGAAGTATCAGATGGATTGAATCTTGTAAAAAATGACTAACTAGTCTTGTGTTTGCTGTTTATGTGCTTTGCTTTTTAAAGGGAAAGAATACAAGATTTATGAAGACTTCTGTTATACAAATTATTTAACTATAATATGTTATATTCAGGGAGGACTGACAATGAAACACATTGCTCTGCTTTTTGAAGTTAGATTAGGAGAGGTGCAAAAGGCTAAGCAAAGTTACGGGGACTTATAAACAGAAAGGAAAGAAGGAGTAAGCATGCGGATATAACTTATGATTCATCAAACCAAGAACAGCTGAACATCATGTTTGGGGGCGAGTTTTCTATTTGGTAGTTTTACAGTTTGCCAAGTAATAAAATCAGGAAGTTTATTGAACTCCTGGAGGACCCATATATGCATCCGTTGAATTGTAATGAACTTACTAGGTTATGAACTGTGCAGATCTGCCCCTATTGATCTTCAGGAAACATTACATGGTAATGAATAGGGATGTGTAGGGGAGAAACTTTCAGTTTGCTTTTGTTTTGGGTACTTTTGGGGGTCTCTTTCATTTTCATTTTTTCAGCTATCTTTCCCATAAGTCCAAAACTACCAACATCTTTTGAGTACTTTTGTTTCAATTTTCCCATTCTGGTTTCTGGCACTGGAGCCAATTACCGGTAAGCCTACAAAACCCTCAAATCTAGTCCAAGCATGAAGTTATTTTCTTGTATATAATCTTACTTTTAACAACTTTCATGTTTTGGAGAAGTATTCTCTGTCTTTTTCTATCTCAATGTGCCTTTTTAGAATATAAGATCTTGCATTTTTAGAATGTAATTGGAATATTCTCATTGTTCTTTTAAACTCCTAAAATACTGTATATTTTACTGTATTTTGGATTGAAGTCTGACTTAAGTATTTGCCTACAAATTAAGTTTCATTTTCATGTATTTTAAGCATTTGTTCCTACAGATTTCTTCATAGCTGTAAGACTTTTGTATTTTTACAACAGCTCTGAAGTATTTTGTGTTTGTGGAACATAGAAACAATGCAGATAAATAAAACTTATAGTATTAGGCAATCTGATGTTGCCTGAAATTGTTGTAAGAACAAAAAGATTTATACCTTAAAACTCAAATATATTTTGGTGATTGTCTGGTTTCATTCGGGACTTAACCCTTTTTGGGGATAAAAGCCAACTGTAATGAACACAGGCACCTGGGTTTTTCCTAGAAATCTATAAAGTTATGTAGGGCTTTTAGGGAGATGTTCACGTATCAGACTCCCTGACTTGATATGTGAACTCAAAATCCCTGTGGAATATCAAACGAAGTGATTCTGCATACAAGGGCAAAATGGAATACAAACCTAAAATACAAAATATGTGAGAAATCCATAACTTAAATTATTCTCCCTGTCAGAATCCTGACTCTTTCATATTTTTTGGATGCTAAAACCAATGTAAGACTCAAAAAAACAAAATCAAGAACCTCTTTCATGTTCCCCCTCCATTCATACTAACTCCAAAAATCCATCCCAAGTAATGAAGTCTGAAGCATAAGAATTTATTGGGATTTCTACAGGTTAAATCAGGCCTGGACACCCTCTATTGTCCTGGAAACTATTATTATCGTAATAATAACAGCTATGAATGCTCATTGTGTGTCTTTGCAGAATTAATGTCTTCACAACCGTTAGTAATACACGGAGCATTCATTGTATCTCTTCTGCTCATGTTGTGCTTGTCTTTTACTTTCAACAACCTACATGCATTTCTACTTGGGGTAATTGATGATAATATGTAATGAGAAATATATTCTGTTCATAAGAGCTATGAAACTCATTGTACATTGCCACTTGCCATTTCAGTCACAGATATGATCCGTCGATGTAAAGCTGCAACAGGTTGCTTCTTGTCAGCATAGTGGTTATTGGTGTGAATGTTATGGCATGTTACAGGCTGGCGAATATTTGAGTGCCATTACAATGAAGAACAAAGCAGAAAACAGTAATTTTCTGATTCACTGTTCATTTTAATGAAACCATAGAAATGGATGAACTGTGAGCTCTGCCTGTTAGAAAGTCAACTAAACGGCAATTGACTTCACACAAACTACAATCAATGTTGGCTTTGCTCCCCTCAAGTTTTCATAGGAGCTGCTCCTTGGAACTTTTTGCAAGAGTCATGGGTGTTCTTCTGTTTAAATTCAGGAGCCAGGATCAGTTAGGAATATGGAATACTGGGTTATAAATATAGGATTACAGTGTCACACAAGGGTCTCTGCTTGAGTCAGAGAAATTAATTTCCTTCTTCTCCTCCCTACATCTCTCCTCCCACCCTGCAAAGTGGCCCAGGGGGGTTGGAAATCCATTTTCAAAAACTATTCAATTAGCAGTGTCCATTCCCTGGAGTGTTTTTATCATTGCTGCCCCTCTCTGTGAATTTGTACAGTTGAGGAGCAATCTGAACCCAGGTCCCCTGATTTCTATTCTGATAGTCTACCCACTATATCATGCTGGGGAGTACTGGATATAAATATAAGATGAATTTTTTAAAAAAGTTGGCATTTTAGTCTTTTTAGAAGAAAACTGAATTATTTTAAAGGTGTATGGAATTGTGATATAATAAAATCACATTATTCAGAATGCTGCTTAGGTCTTAAATTTCAAGATTATCTACTCAAGCTTTCCCTTTTGACATATTTATCATCCACATAATCTTGTTCTATCATTCTCAATCTTATTTCTCCTTTGCCGTGCATGTTCTCCTGAAGCACATAGTTTGGAAACTCCAAAAGCTTGTATATCATCAGAAGTCAGCACAAATTCCTTGTGATAGACTGCAAGCATTTGTCTCATTTGAAGGGAATGTCATCCTGGGTGGGAAACTGCAAGAGTCATTTCCATTCACCCCAATCCATGCCCTCCAAGTGATCATGAAGAGAAGTGAACATATGACAAAGGAGTGATTTTACTCTATCAACACCACCACAATCACTTAGATCACACAAGTAAAAATAAGTATTATGGAGGGTGTCCATGCAAACAGGTATGATAGCAAATCTGGGATTTTGCTTGCTTTGAAACCTTCCACACAAATGAAACCACCACTTCATACTCTTTGGTATTCCTGTGATTTTAATTGGTGTTTGGGACCAGATTAAGAGCACACACTCTTCATGTGTTTAGTTCTCCTGCACTGGAAACATCTGATTAGGGCTTCAGTACCATATTACTGCCAACCTAGCAGTTCGAAAGCATGTAAAAATGTGAGTAGATAAATAGGTACCACCTCAGTGGGAAGGTAACGGTATTCCGTGTCTAGTCGCGCTGGCCATGTGACAACGGAAACTGTCTATGGACAAGCACTGGCTCGACAGCTTAGAGACAGGGATGAGCATCGCACCCTAGAGTTGGACACGACTGGATTAAATGTCAAGGGGAACCTCTACCTTACCATATTAGAGCTGAAGAACTCCATCAGCAGTCAGAATTACAACTTCACAATTAGAAGTGGAACTGCCTTTAAAAATAAATGAAGTCTGATTATTTTGTGTATTTTTTAACTGCTTGTGTGCTATTTTTTACAGTTTCACAAGTTGTACATTAGTTATTTTGGTGGCTGATCATCAGGAAGTAAACAGGCTTTGTCTGTATGTCAACTGTGTTCACACAACAGCTGTGAAGCATATGTCTGTGAGTTCACAGATCTTCCAAAGGTTGAAGAGTGTTAAATGGCCTCTGAGATCCTGACACAGGAGTCACATGTTCAACTATCCAACAGTTTGTTAACAACAAACTTCAAGTAGCTGGCTGAATAGCTCAGCAACTTAGGTATCTGGCTGTGGAAGGTGTTTTCTGATTTTCTAACTATGAGGCTTCTATCTTGTCAGTTTTTACCCTTAGACAAAGTGTTGGAATAGCTCGTTTTGTGGCAAAATCAAAACAACTATCACTTCCTGACACAAATCAGTATTTCTTCTACCTACTACTATGTGTCGTTGTATTGTCTTCAACATGTCTTTTGAGCTCAGAGGAAGGAGAAAAATATGAATGGAAACTAAACTCTGTATCTCTGCTCCTAGAGAGCTCAGTGCTCAAGGACACAAAGAGTGCAAAACAATATATTATGCAAAGGGGGTAGTTAGAGATGCTTTACAAGTTCCTGGTTAGATAAAGAGTGGCACTGCTGCCAAGCACAAATTTTGATATTGTTCTCCATATCCCCGGGTCCAATTTTTTTTAAGCTTGTAGCAATGGCCCATCACAATTCTTTTTTTAAAATCTCATCAAAAAAAGGATCCTGACAGCTACAAACAGATAACAGCAGAAATCAGTTATTGCCATTTGCTTGTAAAGTACAGGAAAATGTCATCATAAATTGAGGTGACAGTTTATTTACAGGAAAAAGAAAAGCATCTTTCATGTCTAGGGAGAATATCAAACAGCAGTTTTGTCTCTGCAGTGTTAGCAAGGTTCACACTGGCCACTTGTCACATCCTGCGCTGTCACAGTGTTTTATGAGGAGGAACTTTCCTGACTGCAAGGGCAACTTATGGTGTTTCTGGGCATACAAATATACACACAGTGGGTTGAAGAAAGGCTTTAACCTTACCTCATCCCACTAATACCATACAAAGTTCCTGCAAGTCAAAGGGGCTTTAACTTTGCCTAAAACCCAGTGACCTTGCACAAGATCTCTGGGCTGGGAAAGGGGTGTTGCTTGGGGACTGAAAATTAATTTAAAAGTTGTCACCCGCCCAGTGGGAGGAAGAGTGTACCCAGGAGCTAAGAGCTTTCCCTGGTGCAATAAAGTTAAAACTTTATTCAGATCACAGCAATTAACAGGGAATCTGTGACTGCCACCACCCTGCCCAGGATGGATGTGGCCGGGCAGGTCCTCTCATCCACAGCCTCCATCGACTCTGTACTCTCCTTACTGCTGGAACTGGTATTTATTTGGATAGGGGAATGGGGAACAATGTTTAGTTGGGCATCATGAAACTCCCATCTGAGTCCATAAGGGGGCTTGGTTGCCTTCACTAGCCCCTTATCCGTTTCAGTCCTCATTTGTGCTCCACTTTACTGGCCTCCAATAACTCCAGTCCAGAGATGAGGTCTAGTTATCACCATTGACTCCATGAGGTCTAGCTGGCACCCTTTAGGGATGCCAGTGATATTGGACTGGTTGTGGTCCCCAAACATCAGCAGTTTGTCTCACTCTTGGAGAATCCACTGAGACAGTTTGTTGTATTGCTCCTTCTGCCAGTGCTGCTCCTGCATTGGGGTAGGGCTAGTGGATTGTACCTTGGCCAGGCATCTGGCCAACTCTCACTGGACATCAGCTTAAAATGGAAAGTTCCATACTGCTAAATTCTGACTCCTGGAACAAAGCAAGGCTAAAATGCAACTTAAGTTTAGTTTTCATATATATTTTTAAGCATTTGTACCTATGTTTTTTTCCATAGCCATAAAACCTCTGGATGTTTTCATACAGTATTTGAAGCATTTTTATGCTCATGAAACATAGAAGCGATGTAGATGAGCAACACTTGTAGAAGTAGACAAGCTGATGTTGGCTGCAATTATTGTAACATTGAAAAGACTTATACCTTGTTACCCAGATAATTTCTGATATGATTGGATATGACTGTCTAATTTCATTTTGAAATCAACCCTTTTAAAAAAAAATAAATGCCAGCTGTCAGGAACACACAATTCAGAATTTCCCCTGAAACCTATACAATTTGGTAGAACCCTTAGGGCTAGCTTGTCCAACCTGCGGCCCGTGGGCCTGCAGCCCAGGTCGGCTCGTAATGTGGCCCAGTGCAATTTTTTATTTTTAAAGAAATTCCAAAGTTTCAAGTTACACTGTCGGCACTTGCAGCTGGAATGCGGCCAGGGCACGTCACAACAGTAGAGGGGGGAGAGAGGGAAGGAAGGAAGGAGTGGGAGGGGAGAGGGGGGCTGCGTGACTGCATTGCACCGTCCCCGTCAATAGGTGGACCCCCTCCCGGCTCCATAAAGCCACCGGAGTCAAAGCTGGCAGCCTCTGCTGTCTGAGATCACAGCTGCCGGTAAGCGCGCTTGGAGTGGGGCTGCGGAGGACGGCTAGGGCTGCCCCCCCATGCAGCCCAAACCAAATTTATGTGCGGCCCAAACCAAATTTTCATCTTCTAATGTGGCCCAGGGAAGGTGAAAGGTTGGACACCCCTGCCTTAGGGTGTTAGACTCCCTGATATTTGTGTGCCTCCAAAAGAGAAATAATTATCACGTGTCTTCTGAAAGTTCTGTGTTCATGCCCATAACCAAAATGGATGGAGCCTTCCAGTGAAGGAGAAATGAATTATGGCTTGGTGAAAATGATGGAAATACCTCTTTCACAACAAGCAGAAACCTCTTCAACTTCTAAGCTTCCTAATTGATAATCCAAACATAGAACAGCCTTCTCCATCCCTAAATGAGAAGTTTATAGCTAGTGACAGTTACAGAGGAAGTGAACCAGTGAGGATGAGTGAGCTATTTTTTTTCCTGGGACAGCCAGATCCTCAGAGTATCAGAATGATAAAGACACTTAATAAAATTTCAGTCACCTTCTTTATTGCCTTTAATTCCACCCTTTTCTAATAGAAGAACCATCAGCTTCCATGGCTCTGATTAGAAATATTTCCTCAAGTTAAAATTAGACCCGCTCCCAGATTGCATCTAATTTTGGTTTATGAGACAACAGAGTTCTTCATAACAATAAGTTTAATGCAATATAAAGAGGGGAAATAAAAAGACATAAACTTTAGCTAATATTGCTGAAGGATATAAGCAACGGGAGAGGGGAAATCACTGGGAAACTGCATTGACTTGGATTTTATCGTATATCCAACTCAAATCTATGCCTTTCTAACTTAATCTTGCACTGGTCAAAATGCTAATATATGATATGAATATCAGTACTAAAATGGATTTAGTGATAAGCTTCTGAAATAATTGAGAAATGATGTTATTTTGAAGAGCTGGAAATTAGGAATTAAGGGAATCCTAAATTTTTTAATATCCAGTGTGGTGGATAGAGTGATGAACTAGGACTCTTGAGAACAGGGTTTGAATCCCCACTGGGCCACTGCAGGAGTAAAACTGGAAAAAATGCTCCTTAAATATCTCACTCACAATGAAAGCTCTATTAGGGTCACTATACGTCAGTTCTGACTTGACAGAACACACTCACATCTTTTACACACAACATTTGCACTTGAGAGAAAGGGGAATTCCCTGAACCCTGTATCATTCAAAATTTTCACCACCTGTTTACCAGCTGTTTCATCTCCAGGGAGAATTTGGAAGTAAGCCAAGGCCACTTCCTTCCTCTCATCATAAAGTGAACAATCCTGTCTGCCTACCTCCCACCCTTTCCACAGATGGCAGGGAAAGGAAAGACAGACCTTAACACCTTATCTACTGAAAGCAGTCCATCTACATTCACAGACACAGAGTCCTAAGCTACATCAAACAGTATTTTTTTCCCCTTAATTACCAGACAATTGTATAGTGACTAGACTAGTGAAATGGTTGAAAGTATGAGAGTATATAGACACCAAAGCTCTGATAACATTGAGTAAGACCATCCCCAGCCACATGGCAATTACTGTGAAATAGTAATTTTATAGCTTAAATGAATGAGCTTCTGAATATTTGTCCTCTCTTTTTTTGAAATATATTTAAATGTTTTTACAACTAGACACAGAATCCCATTGCCAGCATAAATCCATGTTTGGTCAGGAAGGAGTTAAAAAGTTCTCCTCCTGAGAGTTAGTTATTTGTGTCCTCACTGACAAAGTCAAAAGTTCAGATTTCTCCTTTAAAAACTTGTGTCAGATGCCTGGTATCAGAAATCTTGAGACAATGTTTACTGAAAGCACTCAAGGTTGAGATGAAAACATAACTGCTCTGTGCTTTTGTAATGATGAAATAATTTGAATATTCCTTAGAAAATTGTGTGCTAATTCCCTGGAGGTAAATGGTAAAATGTCCCTTTCTGGAGGACTGTCACTCCTTACTTTATTTAAAACACCCCTGTTTTGTTTTTGTTTGTTTTTTACTCTTTAAAGACAACATGTCTTTTGACTGTTCTGGTGACCTTTCATTGCCCTCCAAACACCTGCCTTTCTGTTCCTGAAGCTACAACTACAATCTACTTTTGAACATTATTGCTGGTAAGCCTCCTTCACACATGCTCAGCTTATAAGAAAGTAACTCTTTTACTCTTTTTGAAGGCATCATTGGAGGACTAATATTTTAGCCCATGCAGTCTCAATTCCTTCCAAATTAAAAAAAGAAGAAGGTGGGGCCAAGCATTATCTTTCAAGATAAGCTTTTCATTTTATTTAATCTCTTTTTATACCAGGGGACATTTAAAGGTCTATTGTTTCTGCACAAGGAGTAAAAACAGCTTGACTTTTAAAAAATCATAACTTGAAAAACCTTTGCCCCGACTTCCTCAAGTTCGGCACAGAACAAGAGAAGCCTGTCTGCTATATATGTTCAAATCTTGATGCTGATTCGAAGCCCAGTTTCAAAGTTAGAATTTTTTGTTTGGGCATCCCATACAGTCTTTTTAGAATTGCCTTGTAGAATATTGATTTGCTCTGCCAGCACAACATCACTGCACTCTTGTGCAATGATAACAAGCAAAGGTGATCTGCAGCAAACCTTCACACTACAACAGAATTTTATTCAATCTGCAAGATTCAATGAAAGGAGCCTTTTGGTACATCCCAAGAGTCATGGTGAGAAGGAATATGTTTCACCTCTAAAATGATGCTTCCCCATCTTGGGAATAACTATAGCTAATAAGCAATGTAGATGGGGAGAAGCTCATTATCTCTGTGTGTGGATATTTACAAACTCATTATATATCTATATCTACTTACTATCTAAATTTGAAGGTTGCAAATAAGGTATCATCAAAATATCTTGTTTTCAACAGCCCTGCTCAGCTTTTACAAACTCAAGACTGTGGCCCCTTTAGAGAGTAAAGCTGTCTTGTATTTAGTCTTCCTCTTTTCCTGCTGCCTTCCACCATTCGCACCATTATTGTCTTTTCCAGAGAATACTGCCTTCTCATAATGTGCCCAAAGTAGGACATCATCAGTTTTATCAGTCTTTCCTCCAGAGATAGTTCAGGCTTGATTTGATCTAGGAACTTGTTTGTCTTTCTAGTAGTCCAGGGTATCCAAAAAGTTCTCTTTTTTCCTGTCAGCTTTCTTAACTGTCCAGCTGTCAGACTCATACATTGTGATCAGAAATACAGTGGTGCCTCACAAGATGAGCGCTCCGTTTTACGATGAAATCACATAACAATGAAGTTATGTTTCCTATGGGGGAATTTCGCTTTGCAATGATTGGCTCCCTGCTTTGGGAACCAATTCTTGCAAAAGGACGATTTTCCTACAGCTGATCGGCGGTTTCAAAATGGCCACCGGGTTAAAAAAATGGCCGCCCACTGTTTTCTGGGACGGAGTCCTCGCTGCACAGGCAGCGAAAATGGCCGTGCTATGGAGGATCTTCGTTGGATGGTGAGTTTCAAGTCCATAGGAATGCATTAATCGGGTTTTAATGCGTTTCTATGGGCTTTTAAATTTAGCTTTACGATGTTTTTGTTCTACAGTGATTTCGCTGGAACAAATTTGTAGTGTTCAGCCCTGCCCTCACCTGTCCGTCACAGCTGAGCAGTAATGCGAGGCACCACTGTACAAGAGTGTGGATGATCTTGGCCTTGGTTTCTAGTTACATATCCTTACTCTTGATTATTTTTTTCTAGTTCCTTCATAGCTCCCCTTCCGAGTTTCAGTCTTCTGGTTTTGAACACTTAAGTCTCCATTTGGATTGGTGATTGAACCAAGGTATACACAATCTCTGAGTATTTCAGTTTCTTCATTGTCAACATTAAAGTTGTGTAGTTATTCTGGAGTCATTATGTTGGTCTTCTTAATGTATGCTCAATAAATACAGTTGTTCCCAAGATGGGGAGAATCGTGTTAGTCTTGCCTGCCATGTAGCTGTTAAAGGCTGAAATTATATTGCTTCATGTAATAAATCCAACTAGAGGAGCCCATTGAATCAGTAGAGAGTTGGTGAGTCAGCTCCTCCATAGGTCCTCCATAGGTTCTGTCAAGTCAAATAGGCCTGCTCTAGTTGTGACGTAATTTAGCATACTAAATCACAGTTACAATAGGCCCATTTGAATCAATCGAACTTGTGGAGATGTTGACTTACCAAATCTCCTCTGATTTAATGGGCCTACTGTAGTGTGACCCACTACAATAAGCAACAGGATTTCAGCCATTGAGGCCTATTAAGACCGGGGGGGGGGAAATACTTGTAACCTAGATTTATCTCTGTAAGCCCAGTTGAATCAATGGATTTAAAACCAAGAACTTTAAGAGCTAAGCACTGAATTCTACACGTACATCTGTGGCCTTTTAAACAATTTCCCTCAATTTCAGGAAATTATTATTAATAGCTTCGTAATCACAGAGGCTATAGAATGAACGCTGTAATTGAAGCAATAAAAGAGAAGTACGTTTGAAAATTGATTTTGATTGCAGTGCAATGACAGCTGGCATGAGGCCAGATGGATAAAAAAGGACAAAGTTACAAAAGCGACAAGATGTGCCTGCTTTTTAAATTCACTTATACTCTGGAATATCTAAGGTCACTATAATGCTAATGGGCAATCTAAAGGCCCTTCAGACTTCTCTTTTTCTTCTTTAGCCCAGGAACTAATATAGCTCCTTGAAATTCATAATAGGCCAAGTATAGCTCCTATCTATCTATCTATCTATCTATCTATCTATCTATCTATCTATCTATCTATCTATCTATCTATCTATCTATCTATCTATCTATCTATCTATCTATCTATCTGTCTGTCTGTCTGTCTGTCTGTCTGTCTGTCTGTCTGTCTGTCTGTCTATCTATCTATCTATCTATCTATCTATCTATCTATCTATCTATCTATCTATCTATCTATCTATCTATCTATCTATCTCCCGCCCATCTGGTATATTCTACCACTCTGGGCGGATGGCTTACAGACCAACTGGAAGGCACCTCAGCCCCCCAAAATTGGCAGTGTGCACCCTGCTCCATTCACTTATATGTCTTGTATATCTGTGACAGGAATTTTATATTTTTCTCAATTCTCAGTACTAAGTAGGTGGCATCAAAATAGTGGAGTAGTGACTTCAGAGTATCTAACCATGGAGTGTAGATTTTGCTTGCATGACACTGACACCACAGGTGATATCCAATTTAGCCACCTCTTCAGCCATCTAGTCATCCAGAAAATCACTCAGAACTATCTAATATACTCTCCATACCCTTCAACAATGAAGCTAAGCAAAGGCACATGCAGAGATAAATGGATCGTACTAGTTTAATACAGGAAACAGACAATTCATACTGCTCGGACCTACTGCAAAAACAAGTCCTAATGACTGAAAGGCATATTGTTATCAAGAAATCAATGAAGAAAAGATGAAAACCAGAAAGTGGAGAACAGCTGGAAAACAAAACAATGCCAAGGCAATGGCATATCCCTTTGCACCAGACGGGTTAAAAAAATTGCAAAGTAGCATAATATAAATGGCAGAAACTGTAATACTTGTAGGAAAAACTATTATAGTGCAACAGTTCCCAACCTTGGGTCTCCAGATGTTCCTGGACTACAGGTTCTCAAAATCCTGGTCAGCATAGCTAGTGGTGAAGGCATCTGGGAATTTTAGTCCAAGAACATCTGGGGCCCAAGATTCAGAACCACTGTAGTACAGTTAAATGTCAATATCATTTTTGGCAGGAAAAAAAATGACATAGCAACTCTTTAAGTTGGGAAATTCTTTCAATTCCACTTTCTCTCCCTATGTATTCGGGGGGGGGGGAGAGAAGAAAACTTTAGCCCTTTTCACCCCCAGATATGAAGAAATTTGCAAATCCATCATAAATAAAATGAAACTCAGTTCTTCCCCATGTGCACCTGCCAAATTCAAATATTCTCAGCATGGAGACAACCATGCATTGTCTGAGTGCCTTTCAAATATTAAAGATAAAGGCCCTCTCAGAATCAATGAGGTGGCAAGCCAGGCTGAACACTAACATGGTAGAATATACAGGGATTCAGACTCAGACTTTTGAACTCAAAACCTGGGGACTGACGGGACCAGTCTGTCAGTTTTTGTTTCAACAGTGTTTCGCTTGAAAAGCCTAAATATGAAAAAGACTCCTGTAAAAAAAAATCTTCCTTTGATGAACTGAGAAGACTACTATATATTGGGGTCAGCATTCTACATGAACACAGTCTTATTTTAGTGTGCAAGTTTCTGTTAGCAGCCTAGGATCCCATTCCAAAGAAAATGATCTGCCTTAAGTCCCAGAGACATTAATGCTATTTCACCCCTTCAGTCATTCTTGTGAGACTTTAACATAACTAATGTTCTCCACATAGAAGCCTAATGGTATACACTATGTATATTTTTTATAAATAGAGGAAGCCACAGCATTCTTTTGATGCTGATGAACTAGGAGTGATCAAATTGCCCCAAGTTCAATTTCATTCAGTTTCTCATTTTTCTCCTGTTTCTAATGGAATATCCCATGATTCATGAGTACAGTGGCGACGGATGCCAGAGGATCTTCCCTTTAGACCCATCATGGGGGGTGGGTGACAAAACTGGACCCAGAGGGAAGTGGTCTAGAGCATGAGCTGATGAAATGTATGAGAGATTTTACACAGCAGTTCAAGCATGGTACAAAAAAAACCACCTAGTTCATGGATGATATTCTCCCTCATGTGTGCCAGCAATTGAAATAATATACACTTGGTCATGCTAAAAGGTTTACAATCATTGACTGTAAAACATACGTGAAGAATAAACAAACATTGTTTGAAACATTTGGCTTGGTACAGATTTGTGCTTGACAGACTGATAATAGTTGCATATTATCTTTCTTATCAAAGATACTCACAGACAAGCAGACTTCTAACACACACCTAGTAGATTACACAGGCTACTTCTAAGAGACATCTCTAACAGACAACTAACATAATAATTTCTATTTATCTGGCAGTTAACTCTGTCAACACACATTGGCTAACATCAGATATAATTTGCTTGGTTACATAAGTTCCAATACGTAAATTGCACAATTCTAACGTTTTTGATTACACATACATGCATGCTTCGTTGTGCCCCCCCCCCCCCTTTACCTGTGGTGGATGCACAATGTACTAGATTTACACTGTCTCTATGGTCGTAGTGCATTCTGTTTTGTATTTAGGATTGGGGTGTAGAAATTTGGTAAACTTACCCAGAAATGTGAAATGAATACACTTTTTACCGCTCCCTATGTGCAGCTTTTGACTAAACTATACAGTTCTCCTCAATATTTCCAGAATAAAATATCAGCCCCAGAACAAAAACATTCTCTTTAAATGTTAAGTGGATTGGCATAAGTTTGATCAAGGTTGCGGAAGGCTAATAATTAGGATTAACATAAAATGAAAAATCTAGTTTCCACCTCATGGTGGGACTCTCATTTCAGGATAATTTATACGAGTACTTAAATTAAATGCTTCATTTTACATGTGGAACTGTATTGTTTCCATTCAAATTCTAACCTGCTAATTACAACTTGATCCTATAAGTCATGTAGTAAGACAAGGTGACAATAATTCTCGTGATCCAGGGTAATAAGACTGTTCTACCAATGCCCTCAGAACTGGACTCACAGTAGCCCCAGTGGAGGCTGCCTTCCACAGATAATATTTTTAGCAGTGGTATTGTCTAGTTCAACTGAAAGGTACTAGAAAAAGCTACTTATTAAAATGCCAAGTGAGTATCTCCTCTGAGGTAATGATAACATCATCAAATTCCAAAACCATTGGGGCAGCTAAAGCTGAGAATTGATTGACTCTCTTGCAAAGTGGCTCTAATTCAACTAATTAGATGTTGAAAGGGTGTTAAAGTTCAGCTTGAGTGATTCATTGCTTTTTCAGCAACTCTACCTTTCTCATTTAAACTTCCTGAAAGTTAAAGTAGACAGGGGTGTGAGAGAAAAGCATAGAGTGGCTTTGTATTATGGAAAGCTAATTATCAAGTGCTCCAGAGACCAATGCACTGAAAAAGTCAGAGCAAGTCATTCAGTCACCCCTTCTGAACCTATACAAAAAAATGAATTTAACAGTGAAATCCTATACATGCCTTCTCAGAGCTACGAAAGAGGGCTGCTCCCTATGTGTTTCTCATTAGGTGTCTGTGGCAGTTCTGCCCATGATAGATAGCCATGTAAGTAGCTCAGTGGTTTAGGTATCTGGCTGTGAATTTGGGAGGTTGGGAGCTGATTCCTCAGTATGGCTGCATCGATGATCCATAGGGTCCCTTCCAGCTTTGTCGTTCTAAGTGACAGGTGATTATTATATCTGTGAATAATATTGATAACTGGTTTGTACAATAAATGCTTTTGGATGCCTAAGTAATATGCATGCATAGGCTGAGTGCTAGTATGATCGACAGAGGGATGATGGAATATTGAGTGCAGAGCTTTGTTGATTGGTTGGTGTGACTAGAATTTTGCTGGGATTTGCCAATTGAGAAGGAAGTCCGTCAATTCTGAAAGTTGAGGTAGAAAGAGTCTTTTTGAACAATATGGTAACAGTATCCGGAGAAGGAGAGAGTTAATGGGAGAGTCTGTCTTGGAACTGAGAGCTGAAAGGAATCTTATTGAAAGTGTGCTGTGCGGAGTCTGTAAAATTATTCTGAATTTGAAAACAGGAGAATATATTTATATTTTATATTCTTTTTACCTTTTATCTTATATACCCTTGAACCTACTTTTCCCTCCCCACCATTTAGCTATGCTTCCTAAATTAAACATTTTTGTTTATTCAGAACCAAACTCTCCTTATTATTTAATTTTATGATTAGCTTAGAAGATATTAATCAGTCTACAAACAGAAAACATTACACTCATGTCATGCAAGGCTATGTAATGCCAGAGGGAAAAGAAGAGATTACAGCAGAATAAGAAGCCTTTTCACTCAGCATCTGAATGTAAAATAGATATGTACCTCCTTGAAAGCTCTGGCTGGCATTCAGTAAAAGGACCAACCTCAAATACTGGTAAAGGTTTGGAGTGTGCTTGTTGTTTTAGGCTAAAGCCTGTCCTGGTGGCACTGAGGAGTAGCGGCTAGGTTTAAGGTGAAGCTACCGCAGAGGTTTGACCCAACTCCGGGAGGCAGTGGAAGACAGGAGAGCCTGGCGTGCTCTGGTCCAGGGGGTCACAAAGAGTCAGACACAGCTTAACGACTAAACAACCACTGAGGAGCCTGCAGCTATCTGAAAAGTGTGTGTGGCCCATGTGGGAAAATTTGTGGGAAGAGATGCTTCTTCTCTGGAGAATGACATTGCAGTGTCTAGTTGGCAACTGGTTGGAAAACGATGGGAACCTAGAAATACATCTTGTCGAAGCCTTCTTTGTTTAATGGATTTCACTCACAAGTAAGTGTGCATAAGATTGCAGTCTGAGTCACAATTAGCTTGTCTCTCATGCTGCAGCTGCAGCAGCATTGTAGCAAAGTTTCCATCCTGTGCCTGGTGCCATGTAACCAGCACCTCCCTAGATCCCCATGCCAGCTTCAATAGCTAAACTGAAAATTCTGCACTAGGTCCTGGCCATATTTTGCTTTGGCTTGATCAAGTGTGACTCTGAAAATGAGAGACACACATCCTGACACATCAGAGTTTGGGGTACACCATTCACAAGTACAGACAAACATTTAAAAAGACATATCCCAGTTAGGGCGAGTAGGTGTAATAAATATGCAAGTAAGGGAAGCTTTCTATCTTACTCCCTGACATCACTTCCATTACTGTCCTTGTGTGAAGAACTTTGGAGCACGGAGACCCACCATCGGCATTCCCTTCCCCAAAGTAGCTCCTTCCCTGAGAGCAACATAGGCTAGAATCAGACTGGTTCAGCCCTCTTTCTCTTTGCTTCTTTTGCCTGTTTCATAATGCCTGATCACATTCCTAAAAAAACTGCTTCTTTGAGAGTATCCTGTCCTTTGCAGTGCACTGTAAAATGGCAAGGGCATCTCATTTCATACATTTTGAGGGGTTTCATTCATCAAAGGAACTACGAGGATATGTGTCATAAATGTGTCATGTCCCATTAAAGAGACTAATGGGAAACATCATACGTGGAAGAACACCTATTGTTTCGCTACCCATTAAAAAGCACTGCCACATCCCTTCTTATCTCTAAGATCACCAAAAGAAAGGCAGGGAGAGAAGGAAGTTTTGAGATAGGATGTGTATGGAATATTAAAACATGTGACAAGAAAGTGGGTGAGATTTTGTCACATTGCTAGGCAGTGAGAAAGACAAGAGTGTGTTTACCTTCCTTGATGCATTTTTACTTAAGCATCATAAATAGGTAAGTCTAGACAATATTTATTTATTAATGCCATATTTTCATTTTTAGTGATGTCAGGCAAGAGCAGAATCTAACTATCCTGTCACTCTGAGGAGTGGCATCTTGCTGATATGAAATGCTTACAGCCAAAGAGCCCTTTCACAGTTCTTAGGCTGTTGAGGAACACAAGCAAACTACACTCTTGAGTAGCTTTCTACTCCCTTAAATGTGTTTCAACCACCTCAGATACGTACGTCTACTTAGCAATCACTAATACATCAAGATTAAATAAAAGAAAACAATACTGTCAGTTGTTCTGGAATCAAAATATGTTGCCGGTTTTACCATTTGAAAACACTTCAATGCACATCTGTAGTTGTGATTCACTGAAATCTGACATGTGGCTGAAAGAACAGGTGGAGGTACAGACTGAACTAATAAAGAATACCATGTGTTCACCGTAAGAAACATACTGGAATCTCTCTCAGTCACATTAAATAATGTTTTTTTTCTGTCAAAGACTATTTCTCCACTGTGCCTTAACTTGGATTTTTTAAAAAAGAAACAATCTGTTTAAAAAATAAACATATTAAATGTAATTAAAATGCATTATTTTGATTCTCAAAAAGATAACCTTAAGCACAAGGGGACTTCTAAATGTTGTCTCTGTTTCCTTTTATAACTTATTCAAGAGTGTGTTTTTTGTAATGCGTGTGATGAAGAACCAAAGCCTTTTACATTCCTGTTTGCAAGCCCTTGTTTGCTCAGGGTTTGGTTTTGTTTTCTCTCTTCAATGCAGTGTTATGAATATATTTCAATAGCCTGAGGAGGTGGTGAGCCAGCGGGTAGAAAGCAGTCGGAATGAACCACACGCAGAACATACAGTGGGACAGGAGGAGCAGCAGTGGGTTTTTTGTTCCTTAGGATAAGATGCATAGCTTGATAAATGGGTCAATATTTCATTTCTTTTGTCAAAAAGAATTCCACAAGAATGACTCTACCCCACCCAGAATGCTAAGGGGAGCTGCACATAAATATAGCTGGGATTTTCCCATTCTACTCACTTTCTCTTGCTTCCCACCAGACTTAGGGCTACTAGAAAAGACAGGGATGACTAAATTTTGCATTGACTGTCTCTTTATTCTAATTTCCGCACGACAAAATAACAGAGGCCTGGAAAGCTGTCATTAAAATGGACTTAATTCTCACTTCTGCTCTTCTTTTTGTCTCCCTTAAAGTTCAGATAAGCAGTGTTGCATTCTGAGATGTAAGCTACTCAGAGTTTGGGGATAGCCTGGGCTATCAGATAAATGTGTTGTGATGGATCATTAAATTGCTTCTGACTCATCTTAACTTTATGAATGTGTGCCTTCCCAGATTAGGCATCCTTCAGTCTTGAGAGACTACGGTAACATGCTCTAAATAGGGGACTTGGAACAGCATCTAGTGTGACTGAGGAGGCCAATTCGAGAGTGACAATCCCTTCCACACTGAAGACAAATACAATCTGTCCCCTGTCCAGCTCCCTGATTTTTATGTTTTCGGGACTGCCTCTTTGCCTCGGCCTGCTGGACAAGGGTCTCTTCAAAATAGGAAAGGCCATGATGCAACGCCTGCCTCCAGGCTGAACGCTCAGATGTCAGGGTTTCCCATCTGTTGAGGTCCATTCCTAAGGCCTTCAGATTCCAAAAGTCCTGTCATTAAAACTCTGCTCAGGTCTTGGAAACTCAATATTTTGGATTCTCTAGTGAGAAAATCCATTTCATATTTGTTCTTCCTCTTTTCCCGCTACTCTCAACTGTTTCCAGTGAATCCTATCTCCTCACAATGTGCCCAAAGCATGATAGCCTCATTTTAGTCATTTTTTTGCTTCTACGGAGAGTTCAGACTTGATTTGATCAAGTCTGCTTGTTAGTCCATAATAGCCATAAAGGTCTACTCCAACACCACATTTCCAATGATTTAATGTTTTTCCTGTTGGCGTTCTTCACTGTTGAGCTTTCATATCCATATATAGCAATTGAAAATGTCATAGTAAGAATAGTCTTGGTGACAGTCTCCAGTGACACATAATTATTAGATTAAGACACTAGAGTAAGGGGTATACATCCTCTTTTTTGAGTTCATAGTAATATCAAGAGAAGAGAACTGATCATCCCAATAGTGATGGGAAGAGAAATTCTTGGAAAGCAACTACTTGATAGCCAGCAGCACTAGTAGAAGATGCCACTGAAACAGCATCTTTCAGGGACAACCTCAGTGACACTGAAGATAACTCTTGTCAGTACTGCATAGATGAAGGTAATGGTAAAATACTTCTGAATAATTTACACCTTGAAAACCTATAATGAGACAATCAACTATGAGACAAATATAATACTTTTGGGCAGATTATCAATTACGGATGCTCCTTCAATAGCAAGGACACCATTTAGTTGGAAATATATCCCAAATATTTTGAATGGAAAAAGCCATCAGAACTTACAGGGAAACATATGGATCACTTTGCAAGGCGCAGAGCTGCTTTACCTGGAACCTGCATCATGGTTGGGGGGGGAGAGCCAAGGAAGGGAGTCTTTATAGGGCTGGCTCCCCCAAGCTCGACCTCTCTGTTTTTGCTGGCTCTCATGAAGGACAGAGGCCGGCTGGTGAAAAGAAGCAGTTTTGCTTTCCCTCATGGCAGTGGCTGCTGCAGCCTGTTGAGGGCTGTGCAACAGTGTGCCACATGGTGTGGTGGACAAGATAGTGGGATGGGATTGGCTGCCCCCCACCAGCGAGTGGGGGGCAGCCAATTAAGGGCTGTTTTCCATTAATAAATAAATAAATAGATAGATAAATAAATAAATAAATAAATAAATAAATAAATAAATAAATAACAACAACAACAACAACAACAACAACAACAACAACAACAACAACAACAACAAACAGAACAAATTAAAGTTAAAAAAAGAAGCAAACAAGGGAGTGGAGTAAGAAAAGGGAGCATTGGGCCCCTTTGGGTCCCACTTTTTGGGCGTAAGCCGGTAGTGGCCACTTTAAAAGAGGAAGAGGGAGAGGGAGAGGGAGGGAGAGGGGGGAGAGATAGAGGCAGGTGTTTTTGAAGGTTGGCTGCAGGGTAGTAAGTGACAGACAGACAGACAGACAGACAGACAGACAGACAGACAGACAGACAGACAGACAGACAGACAGATAGATAGATAGATAGATAGATAGATAGATAGATAGATAGATAGATAGATAGATAGATAGATAGATAGATAGAATAACATATAATAAAATAAATAAAAAGGGGGGGACTAGCAAAAGTCAGTTTACCTGGAGGCAACAGAGGGCTAGTATCTTATTGCAGCAGGTTTATAATAGTAAGCTAAACAAATATGCTTGACATTTTAAGGGCAGTGGAGTTGGTCGTAAGTTGACTCTGGGTGCCTATGGTTGGTCATGTGGCCCCAAAAAAGGTCAAGGAAATAAAAAGGCAAGCAGCCAGTGAAGCGTAGGGCATTTGCATGCGCAACTCCAGAAGAATCCTCCTCTGAAGGTGAAGAATGGCCTGATTGTGGAGTCCTCTTGACTAAATTGAGCGCACTCACGTGGAAGAAAGCACTTGCTAGAAAAGCAGCTAGTGTGGCCACACAATGCAGGTCTAACAGGGGTTCTAAGGCTAGAAGGATGGCACAGCTGAGACATTAATGTTGTCACGCATTGCTATTTTAGAGAGTGAATGGCCAGGTTTTTCTGGATTGTCTTCTACAGTAGCTTCATCACCTTTGCAGAGTGCCACACCTTCCGCCTCAGCATTGAACCCTGAGCAACCTACTCAGAGGGTGGCCAGTTTGTGGAGCAAGATGGTAGGGGAGCCCAGGGGCATTGTCCCAGAGGTGATGGGGTTGAGCAGGAAGGCAATTTCAGGTGCAGTAGTGGAGGGCATTCTGCCAGAGTCAGAGTGAGCCAGTGGTGGTGCCATGGTGGTAGCTAGTTCCACTACAGGTGAGTCGGCACACACACTAGGCACAACACAAGATGGGATGTGTCCTTCGGGGGTTGTGAGTCCACCAGTACCTAACCAGATGCCAATTCCTCAATGGCCATCAGATTCTGTGAGAGGCATTCCAATGGGGGTAACATCTGAACCAGCTTTGAAGCCTTGGATTGCACCTTACCCTCAGTGGTCTTTGCCTAGCCAGTCACTGGATTTCATGGATGGGCTTGGACACCAGTCACTACCTCCCATCTCTGACACAGGGTACAACTCTGTGTCACGTAAGACTCTCCGTTATGGAGCTCAATCCCTACCACTCGGTGACCACTTACTAATGTCTACTATGGAAAAAAATTGAAGGGAAGCACACGTAGATGTTTTTGATCTTCTAAATAGAAAATTAGAGGACAAGAAAGGGGACAAAGATGGAGATAGAGAAAAGGAGAAATTTATGAGGAAGAAACCCGAAACATGCTGGGCCAAATGACTTCCAGGCTTATTCATTTATACAGGAAGCATTGTAAAAGTTCAACCCTCTCATGCCTTTTCTTTGATTGAGTTCATAGGTCAGTTATACAGAGCATACATAGATTTTCCAGGGCATGTGTGGCTTCTCTATGATGAGGGGTCCGTATGAGAGTAGTAATTCACCTCAACATGCGTTGAGATGAGCATCATCATGGCTTATAGTTGTAGTTGATGACGCCGTCATGTCCCAATGTGTGAGACTGTTTTGATTCAGAGTCACTTGATTCAGAGTGCTGCTGCATCCAACCTTCTCCATGCATGGGCAGGCCAGGTGGTTCAACCTCACATGATCTGCTGGGAGTTTAACACAAGAGGGTCTTGTAATCGCAAGCAATGAAAATCTAGACACCAGTGCTCCATTTGTGGAGCACCACACAGGTCATTTACCTGCTTTAGAGGCTGCTCTGGGGCAGGGGCAAATAGGGATTCAGGGGGAGTAAAGAAGCCACCACCTGGGCCAGCCAATGCTGGAAAAGGGCCCCAGACCAATAAGATAGCAGGTCTGGAGTATTGGCTTTGGCTTTATCCAGACAGGGAAGCAGCAAGATATTTGAAGGAAGGATTTAAGTTTGGTTTTAGGATCCCTGTGCAAGGGGAAAGAGCAGCCACCATGTCCAAAAAATTAAAATCAGTCAAGGGGATGGAGGAGGTGGTACAATCAAGGATTAACAAGCAAGTTTTGGAATGAAGAGTGGTCACCCCATTTATGGAGCCACCAGTACCAAATTTGAGGGTCTCCCCTCTGGGAGTGGTGCCCAAGATGGGGCCCGGTGCATATCGGCTGATTCACCATCTATCATACCCAGCTGGGGGCTCCATTAATGGCAGGATCCCTCAGGAACAATGCCCAGTATGGTATACGTCATTTGATGTGGCTGTTCACATGGTTTGGGCCTGCAAGTTGGGTGCTGAGCTGGTGAAATGTGACATTAAATTGGTGCTTCACTTGTTACCAGTGAACCCCATGGATTTTGAGTTACTGGGTTTTGTTTTTGATGTTTATTACATGGACAGGGCTTTGCCTATGGGGAGCTCCATATCTTGTGCCGTGTTTGAGCATTTCAGTTGCTTTTTTGAATGGGCACTTGAACACAGAGTGGGGTTCTCCCGTATTTAGATGACTATATTTTTGTGGGAGACAGGGAACCTCTCATTGCAAACAAATCCTGGAGGCATTTCAACAGCTAGCCAGGGAGAATGGCATACCTTTGGCTGCAGAAAAGACTGAAGGGCCAAATACAGTACTGACTTTTTAAAGTATCAAATTGGACATTGTTCATCAATCCAGCAGGCTGCCTGAGGACAAATTAGCAGACCTTAGGTTGTGATTATGGAACATGCTTGTTCGTGCTAAGATTAGCCTGAAAGAACTGCAAGAAGTAGTGGGCCACCTGAATTTTGCATGCAAGGTATTTGCCCAGGTAGGGCTTTCCTGGGGTGACTTTGTGACACCACGAAAGGGCTTTTAAAGCCACATTATAGGCAATGACTTTCTGCTGAGATGAAGGAAGATCTGAAGGTATGGTTACAGTTTATTGAGGGTTTTATTGGGGGTTTATTTTGGAGGTATGAGCTCTTCCTCAGTGTGGAATTTCAGGTTCATTCTGATACTGGAGGGTCTTTAGGTTATAGGATTTATTTCTGGGGCAGTGGTGTACAGGAGTGTGGCCTTCCAAGTGGCATGAGTCTGGTATCACCCAGGGTATTACATTTTTAGAGGGTTTTTTTCCCCCCAATAGCCCAGTGTGGGATATGCAGACCTATGTACAGGTTCAGGGGGAAGCTGTTGGGGAATTTTTCTGTCACAAAGACATGTCACCACTGACAAAATGCCAATTTTGGACCATAACGTCACGTGCTTTGCACAAAGCAGGCATTGTGGGATGGAAATTTGAGACCCATTTGTTCCACATCAGTGCTGTATCCACTGCAGCGGCCCTTGCCTATGGTGAAGAACAGATAAAGAAGGCAGGGAGATGGTCCTCCCACATATTTCAGGCTTATCTTTGATCATTGCCTCAGTAGATGCTAGCATTATTTCTCTTTTCTCTTTCAGGTTCCGGGTTTCCGATGACGAGGTTGCCATTTCTGTTATGTGGCCATAGTTTTATATTTTGGGCAGACAAATATGCTTCCCAGACCAGTTGGGGTCAGAATTTGGGCCTTGGAGCCTGGGGCCAAGCTTGAATGGAGGGGACGGAGAAGCATGCTTTGGGACGGGTTTTTGGAACTGGCGTCCCAAGGTACTCCGAACATGCCCCTGATATATTGTTGGTTCACTTGGGTAGAAATGATGTGGCTCAGAGGATTTATTTTATTTTATTTATTTATTTATTGCATTTATATGCCGCCCATCTAGACATAGTCTACTCTATGGGCCAGTCACTTACTGTGTAGGCGATCAAGGATTTGTAAGCCATTATAGTCATGTTCTCTGGAATGCTTATACTCTGGTCAAGCATGATACCAAGATTGGTATGGCAGGCTGAGTGCGACCCCAGATGTATTGACAGTGCCAGACGGTGAGTCAACCATGAAGTTGGAAGAACCATAAAGACTGGCTAGGGGTCAGTGGTTCTGCAGCTGGACATATGGGTTAAGTGGTTTGAACTGTACAGAGATGATGGGTTTGAACCTGTTCATGTGTGACTTACAACAGGGCATTGGGGCCAAATTTTTGGTGATGGTGGGGGCATGGGGCATATGAATAGCCCCTATGCCATGGCAGGTCATGCAAAAAGCAATAGCTATAGTAAGTTCCAGTGGCCACCTGAGGAGGGTGCCAGGCATCCCATCTCAGCCAGGAGTCTATCTAAAGGGGGATGGGAGTTAAGGGGATCTCATGGGAAGCAGTGCACGTAAGGTCACAAGGCTCAGTGCATGAAGCTTTTGGGGGTGTTTTTGGAGCTGGGCAGATGAAAATGTGCTGGACAAAGGTCAGCACGCTTCAGAAACAGGAACTTGCCCTTGGTGGTCTGATCCAGAGAAAGAGAGAGAGAGAGAAAGAGAAAGCACTACATAGCATAAAACCCAATTTATTATGGTTAGCTAATGGTTATGTGACAGAGAGGTGGTAAATGATAGTGTTCTTGAAGAGACGTAAGGCTGTATGAGAAACAGAATGAGTTTCCACACAGGCTCTGGGATAGGAGAGGTGGGAGAAGAATGTGGATGTTTAGATGGTTTATGTGGAGCTTGGAGCAGGCCCATTGAGGCATGGAAAGATCACCAGAATATTTCCATAGGTTTTCCAATATATATAGAAAACTTTTTTTCAAGGTTTCAAGTCTTTTCTGTCTTTTCTTTCACATCCTGCTGGAATCTCACTTTGTCCTCCAGCCTGGAGTTGGTGAAAAAGAGATTACTTTCTTAGCCTTTGAACCAGGCTCCAAAAACCTTTACCAATTGCAGTGGTTAAAACAAACTTCAGAATTAAACAGCCACTCGTTAATACAGTTGATTAGCTCCAAGCAGCTGTTTTCCAGACATAATGCAAACTAAAAATAATCTAGTTGAGAGGATATAGTCAATAAAGAGATTGCATTCAATTATTTTCATAGAGGAGTTCGTTGGATGCTTCATGTAAATAGAGTCAAGGATTCACCACCACCATTTGCCAGGGTGCTCAAATGTAGTCAAGGCAGATCACCTTTTTATTGATTTTAATTGTCTGGAGTAGATTTTGTACCACTCATTTTCTGAGATTATTTCCTTGCCTTTTCTTTTTTGCTAATGTCCTTTTATTATTGTCCATATCTACAAAAGTAATGCGATAAAATGTCTCTTTACCCTAACATGTAAATTTAACTAGTAAAGGCTTTAAATTAATGAACCACTTTATTTCTCACTCCACAAAGGTGTAGTGATTTCATGGCCATCTCCATATAGTGGCAAAAGGTCAATCTAGACTAAAACAGAATGGATAAATCTGCTTCAGGTTTTCAATAAAAGAGTTTTAACCAGTGTGTGCAAATGGAGCAGGCTAGCACAGCCTCCATCCTATCAATTGCATGTAGACCAGTGGTCAGGGAACAGGGATACATTACCACAAATGGGATAAAAATGAAAATCATGGGGGTAATGAGGACGCGACCCTAACCCCCTTCCTTCCTCCTCCTTCTCTTCTGCCCAGAGGGCGGCTCCCAACTGCCTGATCGCCCCCTTCCCGCCCCCTTCTCTGACCTGGCTAGAACCGGGCCATGGCAGATGGCAGATGGCAGCCGGTGATAGGGCCCAGTTGGCGGTGTACGGTAGCCAAGGCGGTGGTGGCGGGGCCGGCCATGGTGGAGGACGAGGCTAGGGCAAGTGGCTGGAGCACCCCAGCCAGGAGGAGCCTCTTCTTCCAGTGCTCAGAGAGGTGGACTATGGCGGAGGGGGCAGGCGCAGCCATGATGGCATCCCGGGCCAGGCCGGGACAACAATGACACCCCATGCCCTGTCCCCATTCCCAGAGGAACCCATTGAAGCCTCTTGCCCTCTGAGTAGCAGCTGTCCTGGCCGGAGCAGGAGCAGGAGGTGGCCCCCCCCGGCAGGCGAACCACCTGCTGCTCTTCAATGGCCACCCAGGGGCCACCTGCCGGTGGAGAAAGGGAGCCACCCCCATGGGGCCAAGGACTGAGCACGGCCCCACCAGACAGTGGTGG
This sequence comes from Pogona vitticeps, assembly GCF_051106095.1. Taxonomy (NCBI): domain Eukaryota; kingdom Metazoa; phylum Chordata; class Lepidosauria; order Squamata; family Agamidae; genus Pogona; species Pogona vitticeps. The sequence continues at coordinate 51,893,480 of NC_135783.1, forward strand.
AGGAGAAGGCAGCCCAAGCAGCGAGGCTTCGGCGGCGGTGCTTAACTGGCTGCGCGTAACCGAGACGCACATGACCGAGATCCTTCCTTTCAAATCATGGGGGTAATGTTGGTGTATATATATATATATTTTAGGGGGTAAAAGTTAAAAAATTCCCTGACCCCTGATGTAGACTGATAAAAAGAGACCAAGATGCTCTCCCTGCGGGCTCTTTACACAACTAGAAAAGCTGAAAACTGGTCGTCTGATCTTTTGTTTATATCTAACCCTCCACACATTTTATTTATTATTTTAATTTCTATGCCACCTTGCTCTCTTTAGAGGGGTTCAAGATGGCTTAGAAAGTAAGTAAAACACAAATATAAAAATAATCACACATATGGAGGCATGGCTGGGGTTAGCCTGTTTCCTCAATTTACAAGCTAAGACATATTCTTTATAGACCACTGAAATAGGTCCGGAGCCAGATGTCTCTTCAATTTAGATTGGATTTTACTTTATTATCTTGGAGAAGTGAAGCCTGTCACAGTCAAGATATTGTTGGACTTCATATCACATCAACCATAGTCATTGTCAGGAATGATAAGAGCTGTAGATAGTTACATTGAAGACAGTGTACATTGCTGCTTGCATCCCTCATCACACACCGATTCACCCAACTGGTGCACCATGAAAGGTACAAGTGGAACCAGCAGTAATTCACTGCTGTGATTTACAGCACTTTACTTATGTCAGCATAATTAACTGACAGGATTCTGGTCTATTCATTAAGTATAGTAAGAATAATATAATACTGTAGATTAAAGAAGAACCGGTTTATTGATCTAAATTTTTTTCTTTAATTCGTTACATTTATATGCTGTTTTTTATTTGTTTGGAAGCCATCTAGAGTGGTCACAAGACCAGATAGGCGGGGTAATTAATAAACAAATAAACAAATAAACAAATAAACAAACAAACAAATAAATAAATAAATAAATCTAACACAATTTGGAAGGCCACTTAGTTGATTCTCCCACCCTTCCACTCCCCCCCCAAAAAAAAGCCTGGAAGAGAAATCTTATTTATGGGAAAGTAACGAAACAAATAGAGGATAGAATAATTGACTAGAATTCAGGAGGCCTGGGTTTCCATCCTTGCTCGTCCATGGAAACTTACTGTGGGTGTGAAACTGGCAAAAACACTCCTTAAAAACCTTATTTACATTAAACACCTTTTTAGGGTCGTTATACATCAGTTCTAACTTGATAGTACATACGGTAGTATAACACAACTAAACAAATATTTGTTCCAGTGTTGCCTCAGTTGTCATCTAGTATGCATTTGTTTTAAGAGGAAGTGTTATCTTCCAGTTATCTACTGGTTTTGTTAAGTTTTGTAATTCTTGAGTTCAGAGTAAAGCAAACTTTTGTGACTTGCATTCTCTCCCTTAAAAAGAGAATGAGATGACCCCCCCTCTCTCTGACACACACACACACGAGTGCTCACATTTTCTGTGCCTTGTATTATGATCTAAGTGACAGAAGAAGCCCTCCTTCCATTCACCCAAGTTATCTGTTAAGGAAAGATACTTTTCTGTATGCCTCCCTCCTGCCCTATCCTTTGAAACAGAGAGGAGCCTTTTCATTCAAGCAAGCAAATCGTGTGAGCAGATATGAAAGAGGAGGTAATGGATAATAGAAACCAAGTCATGCAAGCAGATAAGAAAGGAAGCAATGGATAACGGAAAAGTGATGTACAAATACCAGATTTTGTAAGAGTTTATGCTGAGGTAATTGTTTAGCTGCTTGCTGGGCTTAACTGAAAGGACAGAAAAGGATTCTAGAACCATCCCAAAGATCTAGTATACAAGATGTTACTGAGGAATTTACTTGGGTGTCACCCCTTTCCAGACAAGCAGCTTGCTGATTAAAAGTCCTCTTTGCTTCCTCCTTCATGGCCTTTTCCTTCCCTCTTCTCTTCCTCGAGCAGCCCTCCCTCCCCTGGCTTCTGGTTTAAGCAGCGTGAAGACATTTACATAGAATCCATCAAGAATACACTCTCTGACTTTGTGTGAGAGGTGAATGCCAGGGCGTTCCATTGCCCACGAAGGATGGGCTGAATCCTTCCCAGGATACTGCCCTTGATACCATACCTCTCCAGGTCTCTTGTACAGTGTTGTGTGTCCACAGGATGCCCACTGGGGGAGCCCCAGGACATGCACTGACTATCCCAGAAACCCTGTGTATCCTTGTTCAAGGAAGACTCACCAGAAGAGCTGTCCAACCCAGAAGAATCTGAGTGCCTATTCCTTCTCCTCCTTGTTGCCTGCCATTCTGGACTGAAGCTGCTGCATTCCCTTTGCGCAGAATAATCCCCATAGCCTTGATGCTGATCCTTGAGTCAGCATACCCAACTGCTCGGTAAGATGAACCAGGCCTGTAATATATTTTGAAGAATTGCCTATTGAGTGCTTGCCTGTGGCATATGATGGTTTGGTGCTGGAGTCACTGCCTTCATTTTTTCATACAGGATGGCTGAATATCACCTCTCCTGGCTTGCCTGGCTTCATGTGCAGAGTAGAGGGCGGCCTGCTACCCCTTCTTCTTGAGATATGTGATCTTTAGTCCATCTGAGATCCCCCTGCCATCCCACAGACTCTACCAGCTTTTACAGGTCTAGTGTGCCTTTGGAAGCCTTGAAGGTCTGCAATGCAGCCCAGCCATTGACGTTTCTCTAGGACCATCTGTGAGTATAGCTCTTTGGGCATGCATCTCTGGATACATCTCTGCCTGAGGGATCCACACCTATCTGGAGCTTCATGGTAGGCATCCCTCAGTCTTGAGAGACTATGGTAACATGCTCTGTATGGAGGTCTTTGAACAGCGTCTAGTGTGGCTGAGAAGGCCAATTTGAGAGTGAAAATCCCTTCCACACTGAAGACAAATATAATCTGTCCCCTGTCCAGCTCCCTGATCTTGCTGCTTTCGGGACTGCCTCTTTGCCTCAGCCTGCTGTACAAGTGTCTCTTCAAATTGGGAGATGCCATGATGCACTGCCTGCCTCCAGGCTGAACACTCAGACGTCACGATTTCCCATCTGGTGAGGTCCATTCCTAAGGCCTTCAGATGCCGCTTGCAGATGTCCTTGTGGTCTCCCTTTGGGGTGCTTTCCCTGCACTAATTCTCCATACAGGAGATCTTTTGGAATCTGAACGTCAGCCATTCTCACAACATGCCTGAGCCAATGTAGATATTACTGTTTCAGTAATGTATACATGCTAAAAATTCCAGCTCGTTCTAGGACTACTCTATTTGGAACTTTGGAGCTTCGTGGCACAGTGATTAAACTGCAGTCGAAACTCTGCTCACAACCCAGGTTCAATTCCAGGTAGACAGCTCACGGCTGACTCAAGCCTCCATCCTTCTGAGGTCAGTAATCTGAGTATCTAGCTTGCCAGGGCAGAGGATGTATAGTCTGTATGATTAAACTGTAAATTTTAAACTGCCCGGAGAGTGCTTTAAGTGCTATGGGGCAGTATATAAGCAACATGTTTTGCTTTCTATCAGCAACCAGGGCTACAGCCCCACAACCCTCAAGGCCTGCCCTGTGTGTGTGCCCTCTCCCAATTGTTATCTCTGTATACAGGTAGACAGACCCTTTCCTGGAAATATTTGCCTACAGATTTATGCAGTCACCTTTGTGGGCTCCATTTTGTGTCTTCTGCTTCCAGGATGCCCCACAAACAGTATATTGTTTTCCCCATGACTCTGCCCTTGGGGCCTGCTGCCTGCCTACTGTAGAACTTCTTCATCGCGGATGAGGCCTGGTCCCAAGACACCAATGCAGCCATTCCCGTTCTCTTCCTCCTTCTCACTGCCTTTCTCGGTGCTAGCTTCTATCCTTCTCTGCCAGTGTCTTCACTGACATCACATTTGCCATCCCTTTGTTGCTGCCAACATCACTTCGCCATTCTGCCTCTCCTTTGCTCTCCAGTCTGTCCTCAAGGCTGGCAAGCTGCCAAATGATTGGGGTGCCTCAGCACTCCCACTTTTATGTGGGAGGGGTGGACCAGATTGAAGCCTATTCCAATCAGGTCTGCCTGCCTTCAGGCCACCATGAAATTCGGGGCCAGCCACACATTGCACAACTGGTCCAGGCTGCTAGTCCCGCCCCAGTTGTGGGTGCCAAGTGGGTTTGAGCCCACACATTATTAAAGTTATTTCCCTGCGAAAAGTACTGATGGCTCTGTGCTACTACTCTGTGTGCGTGCCTTTTCTGTATCACATCCTAGGAACTGTGGTTCTCAGCTCTGTCTATAGTTGACAGATACCACTTGGAAATTCACGATTAACACCTATTAAAACAAACACATTCAGGAACAAGAGAAGCTTTTAGATGTGAATGGGAGATTGTAACTAAACATATACAATACTAAAGTAAACAATTTGAAGGAAATGGCCCAGATAGAGAAGGCACTATGGAACAGTCTCCTTCATTGGGTGTTGTGGCGTTTCTTTTTGCTAGTACACAGCCATCAATAAGAGCAATAAAGAGAAACACATTAGTATAAAAGAACACTGGTGCAGCCAGAGCTTATAGTTTGTAGGAATTAGGTAGTTGATGTAAAACACTTTAAAAGAGAACCTCAGCAATTTGTTCAGTCCAGGGCCAGCACAAACAATCCCAATATCTGAGGCAAGAAAAGAGGCAGCACCCAACCAGAAGGACTCATGGAGAGGGAGGAAGAAAGGGAAACAGCTGCCTTCACTGAATCACTGCCTCTATTGTGTGGTTGCTTCTCTTCAGGCTAACTGAATAGCACCTCCCTCTGAGAGCCCTTCAAGCCGAAGCTTTAGAGGAGGAGGTATTAGAAAGACACCCTTGCAGCCAGGCCTTATTCAGCCAGCTAGCCCAGAAGGGGCCAGGTTTTAAAGGCTGTAATCTGGTGAAGGAAGGCCCTGGCACAGGCAAGGATCAAGTGAGGCGGTGGTGAACAGGCAATAATGATAGCTCTTTTTTAATACAGTGGTGCCCCGCATAGCGACGTTAATCCGTTCCAGGAAAAACGTCGCTATGTGGATTCACTATGCGGGGCAGAAAACCCCATAAGAACGCATTAAAACATGTTTAATGCGTTCTTATGGGGGATAAACTCAAAATTATGCGAAGATCCCTCATGCGGCTGCCATTTTCGCGCCCTTGGTAAGCGAGGGCAGGGCGCGAAAATGGAGCGGGTGGCCATTTTCTTTACCCGGTGGCCATTTTGGAACCGTGATCAGCTGTTTTAAAAAATCGCTATGCGAAAATCGGTAAGCGAAACGCTTACCGATTGTTGCAAAGTGATTTTTGGCCATTGGAAACATTGGTATGCGATTGCATTAGCGATCGCAAAATCCGTATTGCTATGCGGATTCATCGTTAAACAGTGCGCTCGTTATGCGAGGCACCACTGTATTTGCCCACGCAGCATTGAGAATATGCATTGTTGCTTTTTAAAATAATAATAATAAAAAGATAAAAATTCCAGGCTTTTAATGGAACCAGACTGGTCTGCACAGGTTTCTTGGTTTAATAAGCAAATCTGTCAAATATTCATCTCTAGAAATGTGATCCATTCCACACGGCAGTGAGGAAATTGGTAACTGGATCCTCTAACCCTCATGGGCTTAGATACAATTGCAGTTGGGATTTCAGTATGGTTATAAAGGGCGAAGTCCTGCTACAGTGAGGATTGCAGTATATTAAGGATGCAATGTGGAGAGGGTGAGAGTTCAAAATGGCCGTGAAAGGTTATTTACACTATTGACAGTAATCTGATATTGAATTCTGTATTGTTTTCTTTCTATTTCAAATATTTAAGTATATTCTGAGAATGGTGGCCAGTTTCCTGTTCAGTATTTGTGTTTGTGTGGAGTGTCAGCTGCGGAAGCTACACTGATGATCGCTAAGGTGCTCATTGACTACAATCAGGAATATAACCACCACCTCCTGGTCAGAGAACTATTGCAGCTTCCACAGCTGGCGCGCTGTGTAAGCAAATATTGAACAGCATTCTGGCCATCAGTTGCAAATGCAGCTAACAACACATATCAAAATTTATTAAGGCAGCAGGTTAGGTGATGATGACTTCCTCATTCATCCAATGGTTCAAATCTGCAGCCTGCAAGAATATTTTGGATATTCAATTATGGCAAATCACAGTCAAGACAAAGAACACTTTGCAAGGACACATGGGGTTGGGGCAGAGTACTTTTTGAGGTACCTTAGACTGCACAGATCTTCCCAACCCCCATCCGGGGCAGAAGAAAATGAAAAATAAAAATAGTTTTTTCTGTTCCAATGGCTTATACACTAAGGAAGTACAGGGCTCTCCCAAACACCCCCAAATCATCATTAAAACCAGAAACATGTTTGATCACTTATGGTTTTGCTATTTAAACCAGTTCCAGCCCTGTTCATTTAATTGGGGGGGGGGCAAAAACCCCTCCTTCTCCTAATCACAGTTGTCCATCCTTACTGTGCAAACTCCTTTATGACTGTTGGGCACCGTTTATGCAGAACAGAAATTTTGGAACAACATGGGTTGGGTCAATTAGGCTGCCAAATACACCACTTCATATTTGCATGTGGCATGAAAACACTGTGTTAGCAAAAAAAGAAAGAAAGAAAAGAAAGAAAAAGGAGCGGATGAGTAGCTAGTGCAACTGCTACATATTTCCTCATTAAGCTGTCATTATCAAAACTATTTCTCTATTTCTTTATTTGATGGTTCATCTAATTAGAGCCCATGAAAATAGGAAAGCCAATGGAAATAGTGTATGCTTCCGTTTCAAAATTATTGTTAGAAAACCCTGTCATTCAACTGGAAACAGAAGTACATAAAAAGAAATTACAGGACAATGTGAACTCATGGAAGAATAAAAGAAAGAACAGTAGCTATTTGTCCCTACTTTAAAGCAAAATGGTAGTTTTTTTTTTCTTTTAAAAAAGCCCATCACAATAGTGGGCTTTGATGCAGAAATGCTACAACTGAGCAGGTTGAACTGAATATTTCAGTTGACAGATTTATTCTAAATGAAGCTCCACTAAAACCCCATTGAAAATGGGCGATCCTTCCAGTTGTAATGCAGTGAAATGTTCTGCACTGCAGCAAATCCGATTAGTAGCCCCGTCTGTTGTGTCAACTACCGGGGAACCACTCCAGCAATTCCAAATCCTACTCAGCATTCAGATGCAACAGCTCTCACTGCACAGCAGTGCTTAAATCCAGCAATTTTAATAGCTTTTATCCCTCTCAAAACAGGAGGGAAATGCAATTAAGAAACTGAATAAATGGGGGGAACAGAAGTTCTGTAGGGAAAAAAAGGTGAAATAATTGCACCCCACTCATAAAACATGAGATTCCGTTTAACATCCCCCCCATACACACACACACCACATTATCTTACAACAGTTACGATGGCTTTTTCTGTCATTCACATTGATGAAAACTCCATTTGCAGGGTAGTATGCAGTTAGGTTGCCATGGTTTCACTATAGTCCTAGCTACGATTTACAGATCTTTTGTGTGCTTTAAAAAATAATATAAAGTAGGAGGGGTGGGAGAGGCTGGTGAGTCTCATTTTACAGTGTGTGTTTATCTTAGGGCCGCATGCACTTGAGATTTTCAGTTTTATCTGTCCAATATTGTGTATTTGCTGACAGAGCACCCATGATTTACCGTAAAACGTAACAGTGATAACAAAAGCACTTTGTGCAACTGGCCACTATAAATCACGCAAAGCTTTACAGTGTTAAAGTTGATACAGTAATTTGGCAGGCTGCTCTGTGGACTGCATGTTTCAAAAGTGTGGCGGTGGAGTGCGGGTGTGGGATAGAGGGACTTTTATCTGATGTTGAATTTCAGGCCTTTATCTCTGTCCTGTTAGTACTCATATTACAAGAGAAGATTGCCCTCTGGTGTTGTGAATCTGTGGCTCTGTGTTTTGTTTTGTTTTCTTCCCCTACCCCCTCTTCATGGTGATCATCTCGCTTCATGGATTTTTCTCTTTGTTTTGTTTTTTTTTTTTTTTTCAAAATTGCAGAATGAGTGCTGTACCATATTTGCTTCCAAAGAACAGCTTCATTAGATCTTCCAGGGCAAGATTCTGCCACTTTCAAAATGCATGTTCATCAAGAATAAAGGGTGACTTAAGATATTCCAGAAAAGGTAGCCATGTTAGTCTGTGCTTGCATGTCAGGCAAAAACAAAATATTGTGGCACCTTAAAGACTACATGCCATATGTAAACATTCTAAACCTTAATACAGAGACAGTAGACGCTCAGCCTCACTTTTCTCTTGTTTAAGATATGCCATATTACCTTGTACATCAACTAAAACTGCTGCCCAGGAACTGTAAACTCTTGCTTGCCTAATCCTTGAAGACAAGGATTAATAAATTTATTTTGCTCACTCCCTGAGGTGCTCTCGGCAAGAGAACAAGAACAAGAACAAGTTTTGCCATAATGCAGCTGCATAAAGTACACTTCAGTGCAAATAACATTTCAGTGCAAACGACACAAATCTTCATGATGCAAGGTGCACCTACATCCCTAGTGAGCTTTCTGGAACCACACATAGCAAGCCCAGAAGGTCTGCTTGATTGTCAAGATAAACACAAACAACCCATCCAAGGCCTGTAACTGTTAAGTGTCTAGAAAACTAACCAGTAATCATCCCAGTTTGATTGGCTTTATTGCTTTTGTTCGCAAAAAGATCTCCAGCCACCTCTTGATTTATTTTGCTCTCTCACCTTGAGTCTTTGTCTACTGGTGTATTATTTGTTCTATATTTTAAGTGGTTTATTTTATATGTTGTTAGCCACCCAGAGTAGTCAGTTGACTAAATGGGTGGGGTACAAATTCAATCAATCAATCAATCAATCAATCAATCAATCAATCAATCAGTAAATGAGTAAGTAAGTAAGTAAGTAAGTAAATGAATGAATGAATGAATGAATGAATGTTTTAGGGATGCAACTGAATCTCCAGTGGCTCTCAGGTGAAGAGAACTATGCTATATTTCCTCATCTCTGTCTACAAGGATTTCTGTTCCTATGTGTAGCCCTTCCTGATGCTTTTGGCCTGAAACTCCCATCATCCCTTACTAATTCCTATACTGGTGAGGCCTGATGGAAATTGTTGTCCAAAGATATCCAGGGGGTTACACATACTCCATCCCTGATATAAGATCTATCAGTCTAAGTTGCTTGTTTCATACATTTCTAATGGACACGATTTCAGCATTTGCCCATCCCTCAGACTGAGACCCACTTCAATGCTGTCCCCCACTTCCATGACATAATGTCTAGGAATTGTTAGATAGCTCAGTGGTTTAGGTCTCTGGCTGCGAAGCCAGAGGTTGAGAGCTTGATTTCACATTAGGCTTCCTTGGCAGGGGCTTGACATGATGATCCTCAGCGTCTAGCTCTGAAGATGATGATGATGATGATGATGATGATGATGATGATGATGATGATGATGATGATGATTAGATATTCTATTTAGTTCTGGCCCTATAACTCTATGTGAGAAGACATCTTGAAGCTGCTGGCTCTCTGAAGAACAAAAGATTTTGTTTGCTTGTTTGTTTCTCCATTTTTATTTTTCATGTTTTCTGTTTGCAGAGAGAGGCAGCAGGTGTGAACTTTCAGGAACACATTGTCGAAGTTCCCTCTGGTGCCTTTGGCAGAAATGTAACAATCTAAGTGCACAGAGTTGAGAGACAATATCACAGAAGCCGGCAAGACATTTGCTTCCATGTATTAAGAAGGGATTTCCTTCTTCCCATATTGTATTTGGCATGTGATTTTCATTTGACAGCCATATCTCCCAGTTTGCTGCCACTGGCTGATAATATCCAAGGTGGCTCTCTATCTTTCAGTAACAAACGCGGAAGCAAACAGTAAAAAATAGATTACAGAGACAATGAAGAACACAGAGTGAAAGTAGTAAAACACTAGACAGCCATCATCCATTTCCTTTGGCATTTCAGATTTTATTTCCCCAGGATGAATTAAAACCAAATATTTGCAAACAGGTGTGTTGGGGTGGCTCTAGTAAACCACGAAGATTAAACCCATGTTTTGTTTGTCTTTCTCCATCCTTCCTTTCTTCCCACAACACACTGTAATATTTGTTAAAATATGATGTTTTTAAAATGATGTTTTTCATAACTGTCAGGAATGCATATTTTGAAAAGGATGTCCTGAAAGCAGAGTTATCAGTAAAAAAAGACGTGCAGCAGAGTTTTTATTACTTATGACCCCGGGCCATAGCAAAATGTAACAGTACAAATTAAAAAATGTACCAAATTGTAAAGTATATAAGAAATGTGAAAAACTTCTGTTAGGTAAAAATTCTAAGACAAAGAGAAGTGTTGAGATCTCTCCTGTATTGTTAGGATAACTAGGTAATTATCACTGGGAATATTTACAATGTCATCATATTATATCTAGAGTTTTTGTTTTCAACATCTACCAGCTATCTGTGGATTTGGTGTCTCTGGGTGCTTGGGGGGCATTTTAGAGGGGTTTAAATTAAAAAAATGAATTGACATATTGATTAGTTGATTTGTCAGAAAAAATGTAAATTCATAATTTGTGAATTCATCAAATCACAAATCAAAACAAATCACAACTTTTTCTGATTTGTGCACATCTCTAGTGTAGATCAAATCATGCCAGCTATGGCCCTGTAGGTGTTATTATAGCACAATTCCTATAAGCCTGATGAGGGATGATTGAAATTGCAGTTCAAGAGCAGATGGAGGACTGTACTTTATCTATCTGATAAATGCTACATATGCCTCTATATATCAATCAAATAAATTGTTGTTCTATTTTTTAAAAAAAACATTAAAAACTTTGTAACTGTCCCCAGCCCTGCCTCAGTATGGGGTGGCAGCAAGGAGCGCCTTTTTGACAATTGATTCTAAACACACACAAACACTTGTTTAGTGTCTGAACCCAGAAAGTTATTTTTAAAGTAATTAATTACATTTGAGACTCCTGATACTTCTTGAACTGGTTTTTATTAAGGTGGGTGAAAAGGGTACAAAGAATGGTTGGGGACCTGGTGTACCCTGTCCTAACAATCTGCCAGGAATTAACTCCACTAGCCTCCCCCCCTTGCATTGTTCCCAGTCCTCAACTGGGCCCCAGTTACTGTCATGGATCGGTACAGTCCACAGCATGTGTCCAGGGTCCAGTGTTCCATACTGACCACAGCCAGCTGACACTCTTCATAGAAGATAGATAATGCTGAGCACTTAGAAGCCCCTGTGTCGTTCAAGTCTGTTTTGCCTCCAGCAGCTCTGCTGAATATGCTCCTTTTTCCTCTTTCTCTGTCAGCACCTCCTCTGGTTCAGGAATGTGTTGCGGTACCAAGCTGTTCACTTCAGTATTCAGAGGTTCACCATCAGTGGTGGACTGAAGAGTGTTGTAGAGCCCCCGTGTCCTTGCCCTGCCACACGGCAGTCTTCTCTGAAGGTACAGGTGATAGGTTCTGATCCTTCTGCTGTCATTCATTTTTCTCCCTCAGGGTCAGTTGAAAGAGATGAATCTCCCTCTCCTCCTCCTCCTCCTCCTCTTCCTCGCCTGGGTTCTGCCATTGTGGTTCAGCTTCCATTCCCTCACCCATGTGTGGCTCATCCACATCTTCCTTTTCTGCTTCGCCAAAATAACCAAAAATTGTTAGTTAGAAACTGTGTGGATGCTACGCGTTCCTGGACTTTGCTACAAAACACACACTTCTGTTCATTATTACATGAATGTTACAGCAGAATATTACAGAATATTACAGCAGCAATACATGGAAGAACATAAGCCTGTTTTTGAACCATATATTTTCCTTCCATCTTCTTGTGAGACCAAATCCCCATAGCTATAAGCTTAACTAAAAAATTACAGTCACACTGCAAAAGTAATAGAGACATCCTTCCTTAAATTACAACTGTTGTGCAATTATTTAGCTGTTCAGTCTTTTCAGAGTAATCTTTAAGACTGATAGGATATGCAAAACTTTAGCTGAAGAAATTATCACCTTATTTGTTCAATTCATATTTGCCACAGTTTATTTCTAAGAGACTATCTATTTCAGGAAATGAAAGGGCTCTCTATGCTCCCCATATTCTTGGTTCACCTTTCTTATGTAATTTAGTGTTCAGTTTATACTCAATGGCCTATTTCCTGGAGTACTGTGAAAGGCAAGCTGCCAGATATTACTCTGATAGGAAGCTATCACCTGTAGAGTTGCCCCATTTCAGGGTATTGAATTAAATGTCAGGAAATCACCCAGAGCTTGCAAATAGCATGCTCATTTTAATATGTTAACTCTAAACTCCTCACTTATGCGGCCAAATACCTTTACGGGTTTTTAATTAGCTTTACAGTCTGTGTCAAAAAGAAAGTGCTGTCCCGATAAGGGAAAGGTATCACATAAATATGGCTGTTTTTGTTATTGTCTGGGCAGTCAAAGATTACTCTATGTACCTGTGAGAATTGACCCACACATGATGTAACTCTTGGAAGTGGGGAAGCTGAATTTGTCATACCCATTGTTATGAGAAAGTCACTCTGTGTGTGTGTGTGTGTGTCTGTCTGTGTGTGTGTGTGTGTGTGGTAATGATGATGTGCCATGAATTCAGTTCTGACTTATGATTACCCTTTTCAGGTTTTTTCCAGGTAGAAAATACTCAGAAGTGTATGATGCTGCCCTGAAACTTTGCATCATTATCCACACAGGTTGTCTGGCTCTACTTGCAGCAGGCACAGTGGGGAAATGAAATCCCAGTCTTTAGCTCTGCAGTCAGATACCTAAACCCTTTACACTGATTTCTATAGAAGGATCTGAATGTTGTTGTTGTTGTTTAGTCATTAAGTCATGTCCGACTCTTTGTACCCCCATGGACCAGAGCAGGCCAGGCCGTCCTGTCTTCCACTGCCTCCTGGAATTTGGTCAAATTCACATTGGTCGCTTCGATGACACTGTCCAACCATCTTGTCCTCCGTCACCCCCTTCTCCTCTTGCCTTCACTCTTTCCCAACATCAGGGTCTTTTCCAGGGAGTCTTCTCTTCTCATGAGATGGCCAAAGTACTGGAGCCTCAGCTTCAGGAGCTGTCCTTCCAGTGAGCACTCAGGGTTGATTTATTTTTATTTTTATTTAAATTCAACATACAAAAAACAAAAAATAGAAAAAGAAAAAAGAGAATAATAAAAAAAACTAAACTAAAGCTCGTTAACCCTCCACTCGCCCCGGTTTGGTTTCCGGTGTACACTAAGTAGATATACATATATAGTAAATTTTGCCCTATGCTCCTGTCTTTCTCTGGGCCCAAGAGTATATTAGTTCCCAGCTTTGTTTTACATAGTCTCTTGGTTGTTCCCATAGTGCTTCTGATAGAGTGTCCAGTTCTGCCATGTCCCATAGCTTCTTTAACAACTCTTCTATCATTGGAATCGCTTTTCCATTTTTGGGTCCAGAGTAATCTAGCTGCTGTGAGTATATACACAAGACAATGCTTCAATTTTTTAATCATTAATTCCTGGCATGACATAATGCAATTTCAGGTTTTATATCTAGTTTCTGCTGGGTAATTTCTTTTACTAACTCCCACACCTGTGTCCAATAATTTTTGACTTTTTCGCATGTCCACTACATATGAAAATAAGTTCCTGCATTTTTTTACACTTCCAACATATATTGCTGTTACCCTCTGACATTTTTGCTAGTCTTACAGATGTGTAGTGCCATCTGTAAAACATTTTGAGGATATTTTCTCTGAGATTTGCTGGTTTAATCATCTTATAGCTTTCTTTTCACATCTTAGTCCAATCATCAAGACCTATGTTATATCCAATTTTTTTTGCCCATTTTACCGTCGTCTCTTTCACCCTCTCATCCTCTAAATCAATGGTCCCCAACCTTGGGCCTCCAGGTGTTCTTGGACTACAATTCCCAGAAGCCTTCACCACCACCTCTGCTGACCAGGATTTCTGGGAGTTGAAGTCCAAGAACATCTGGAGGCCCAAGGCTGGGGACCACTGCTCTAAATCATATTCTAATAAGTATGTATACATTTTTAATTATTCTTTCATCAGTATATATCCACAGTCTATCCACCTGTACTTTGCCCTCAAAGAAACCCACAGTCCTATCTTTTTTATATCTTGATTCTTATTTCACCATTGACCACCAATCAACAGCTACATCCAATCTTTGAAGCCCTTGTTTGTCCTTTATCTTCTGCTCTTTAGTTAACAGATTTTCATATGTGGTCAACATTCCTTTCTAGTTCAGGACTTTTAATGTAAATGCTTCTATAGGCACCACCCACAATGGGATTTTCTTATAGGTTTGTCTTGGAATTTTTGCCATACGATCCCTAGGGCCTTCCTAAGAATATGTTCTCCAAATTGTAAGTGTTCCTTACGTTCCTCCCGTACCATACATATGCGTGCCATCCCATCTTTAGGTCATGTCCCTCCAGTTTCATAAATCTTAGATTTTCTATGGTTATCCATTCTTTAATCCAGGTCATAGCACAGGCTTTATAATATGGTAGCCAATTCGGTAGGCCCATTCCCCCCCCTTTCTTTCAGATCTTGTGGCAATTTAAGTTTTATTCTTGGCTTCTTAGGTTTCCAGAGGAAATTTGATGTTTAGCTGTCCAAGTCCTTGAAATACTTAAAGTTCAGTAGTATTGGGAGATTTTGGAATAGGAATAGCAGTTTTGAATAAAATCATCATTTTTATTGTTGAAATTCTTCCCATCAATGAGAGTTGTAGTTTGCTCAGGGTTGATTTCTAAGGATCTGAATAGATTCATATTAATGTCTTATTCCAAATGAACCCATCATAAATTCTGTGGTTTTTTCATGGTAAAAACCCACTGACACAAGCTGTTATGGTTCATGTTTTTCTGAAAGATGTTGGAGACATTTTAGAGGCCATCAAATCTAGGGCAATAAATAAATGGCCAGTCAATGTTATTAAAATGAACAGAACTCTGCAGTCTGTTTTAGAAGGGTAATTGCTTATTTCACAAATTGCTGGAAATAATAAGCAACTGCAATATTGGGATAACCAGCAGTTTAGAAATTGTATAGTCTGCAGGCTGAGGTCTGCAGTTAGATGTTGCAATGATGTTCTTAATGTTAGTGTCATGTATTCCATGCATTTATTTTGTTTTGCAAAGTTAAATTAGGAATGGGGAATCTCATGCCCATGAGTCTGAACCTGTAGTTTATCTCTTGCTAATGACTGTATTTCTGAAGATGGATTTTTTCCCTATGTAGTGTCCTCAGGCAAGGGTGCCAAAGCCGACCAAATCAGGGATAGTTGTTTGCTCCGAAAGAAACTACAATGTAAAGATCTTTTGGTTACCACCAAGGTAGAACACCCCAAGAGATCCTTCTAAGTTGTTTCGGCATTGATGAGGTTTATAATGTGATCTTAAATTTGAACTGAGGAAAGTGGAAGTTAAGGCACAGTATCAGAACACTGATGCCAAAGAAGAAGATGAGTGAAAAGCTGAACCCTGAACAAAGGCTTCAAAGCCTGCCTGATCAATCACAGAGGGCTCATCTGATATCGTAAGGCACTCTATATTTTCTTGCAGCTGCTGTCAGACATTTCGCAGAGCTGTACAGCAAAATAAGACTTGTGTCGCTGCTTTGATGGTCTTTTTGCATTCTGGAAAAGAACACTGGAGAAAAGAAAGATTCACTACACCTTCATCATCCAACCTCTTCTGTGTAATATACGTCAGATTGGCTTGCTCATCCTTGACTCATGTCCTGCATAAGTTGACCCCAATCAGGCTGTAACCACATTCAAGCATAAGTAATGTCATGACCAAACTCTCCAGAACTGGAAGAAAGTCTGACATTTTTGAATTAGAATTTTAAAAGCATTTATACATTGAAAGAGCTCCGCATTTTTAAAAAAAAAGGGTTTGTTTTCCTCCCCCCAGAAGAAGGAAATGGTAAAACACTTCTGAGGACTCTTTACCCAGGAAATCTTGAAAAACGTCACCACAAGTCAGAATTGACTTAATAACATACCAGTAGTAGTAGTAGTCGTGGCCGTGTTGTTGATGTTGTTGCTGCTGCTGTTCCTGTTTTGTTGTTGCTGTTGTTAATATTATTATTAATAATTATTATTTAGTCCTAGTTCAAGGACTAAATAATAATTATTAATAATAATATTAACAACAGCTAGATGGAACAAAGAGAACACTTAACTGAACATAACCCTTAACTCTTACTCACAATATGGACCTTGGAAAGAATCTCTTACAACCCACTTAGTTGCTAGGTAACATCATTGTAACATTGCATCCATTCTAGGGATGGGAAATAATTTTGTTGGACTTCCCTGGAAAAGAATTTCATTTGCCATTTAGACCATTTCTGAAAGTCGTGCAATTTAGGTAAAATGCACAACTAAATGTGCACATTATGAAAAAATTGTAAATAAATATACACAAATTTTGCCACAGGAAGAAAGCAAAAAAAAAAATATTACAACTAAAGAAGGGAAAGAAAAAATAGATGGAGAACAACATTTAAACAGAGGGATTTTATATCCCTAGCCCAAGCCTTTTAATTCAAACTACATCCATAGATGAGCGACTCCTAAAAACAAATTTAGCCTTAAATGCACTTTTTCTTGCTATTATTCTCAAAATAAAATAAACATACTTGTTACTAAGGCAAATTCTCACTTGTCCTGACTTCACACAGGAGGACAGGGAACTACAGCATTCTTCTCCTCACCAGTGAGGAAGGCAAGGAATTCTTCTGATGATCTTAACAGAATTGTCACAGTGGTAAGAAGGATGCTTTGCACAAAATTGTATTTTTTTTCTCCCAACACAACTGGTACAACCAATGAATTCCTGTAAACTGGGTCAACTGCTGATTTCTCAAACACTCTGAATCACTGGAGTGGTTGTTTGTGTCTTTTTTAACAACCATCCAGTCCTTCTGTGCTTCCTGTTTGCATGTGTGTACATATTTACATGCCTACATATGGTTGGCTTCTCAAAGGGAAAGGACAGTTAAGAGATGCTTTACACCTATTACAGAGACCCTGAGGGAAGAATTTTCTTTCACAGCTGTTGGGAAATGATCTCCCGCCATGGAGAATGGCAACCACAGCACCTATTTTCTATCAACTCTCCTGCTACCTTTATTCCACCTTTTTATCAGTGAATCAAGCTCCACTTGTAATCACTGCCCCCATTAATTTAATTCAAACAGCCTCCTTGGAAAAGATAAGATCTACAGCCAATTTGTGATGGGACAGGATCTAGGTGGCGGTGGGGGGACATCTTGGCTTTATATTTTTTATTTTATTTCTACTCTATTTTATTTCATTTTATTTCACTTTACTCTGGTTCTTTTGTCCTTACTCATTTTTATTAAACAAACTTATACTCTTACACTTGGAGGTGTGGTGGGCAGATGTGTTTTTATTTCTTTAACTATACAAACTCGCTTCCCCTACCCGAAGTTGCAATAACTATTTAAATGGTATTGATGTTTTGCTTCCTTTTATTGATTCTAATTTAATTAATAGTGTGTAATTTGTTTTGCTTATGTTATTGTTAATGATTGTTTATTTACTCTTACATTAATTGGATTTTCTTTGCCATTATTAGACTGTTTTGTGCTAGGAATGGAGAGGAAGGCCTGCCTTCCAGCGGGGGCTTTAAGAACATACAGGTGATTACAGGTAGGGGAAGATACGGTGTTGGTATAGCTGCCAGTTGTTCCAGAAGAACGGTGAACTGATACTTGAAAGCTGTCCATTGTTCTGGCACTGTTACCACCTGCCAGGCTCCAGGTAGCCAGCTCAGTCGTCCCTCCACTCTAACTTTGGTGCTGTTGAATGCCAGGTTCGTATCCAATAAAGCCCAGCTAATACAAGATCTTATTCTGGAAAAGGATGCAGATCTGGCTTGCATAACCGAGACGTGGATGGGTAGTGAAGGGTGTGTGCCCCTGTCTCTTGCCTGTCCCCCCAGATATGCTGTCCAGGGTAGACCACAGGGTTGGGCAGGGGAGTTGCCATTGTTTATAAGGACACCCTTGAGGTTGTCAGGCTCTCTGCTGTGGCAATGCCAGGCCTAGAGGCCTTCCACGTGTCAATTGGATCCAGGGACGGTATTGGGATCTTGCTGGCATACCATGCTCTCCCCGATCCAGCCACCTCCCTACCGGAGCTAACTGACTTCATCTCCGTGGCTCTGTTGGGATCCCCAAGACTGATTGTCTTGGGTGATTTCAACATGCGTGCGGAGGCAGAGGTTACCAGTCCGGCTCTTGAGTTCTTGGAAACCATGGCTTCTTTGGACATGTCCCAACATGTTAACAGCCCTCCCTCCCCATGAGAAGCAGTGACCTATTTTCATGGTCTGCTGTCACAAGCTATTGGATTCTATTGGATTCCAGGATGTCGTGTGTGGGATTCTGACTGACCTGGCTGGCGCTCCTGTCAAGGCCCTGGTGGATGGATGATATGCCGCCACTGCCAGGGCTATAGACACAATGGCTCCTAAATGCCCTCTCCACTGCAGAGCCTGACCAGTACCTTGACTTAACCAGCAGCTGCAGGCTATGAAGCAGAATAGGAGAAGGTTGGAGAGCGTCTGGAGGCAGAACCCAATGGAAAATAACTTAAAAGCTGCCAAGGTTGTGACTAACCTATAAAAAGCCTATTTCACTGTCCGTATAAGCGAAGCATCCAATCAGCAGGCGGAACTTTTCTGTATAGCACACAACCGGGAGGCAGTAGAAGACAGGAGGGCCTGGCGTGCTCTGGTCCATGGGGTCACGAAGAGTCGGACATGACTAAACGACTAAACACACACACACACACACACACACACCCTATCTGGAATTGGCCACAGTCACTGGCCTTCATCTAGCATTTCTTGTGACCAATTTGCAGCATTTTTAAAATCAAAAGTGGAGGCCATCAGCTGGGATCTCGCAATCCATTTGAAAACAGTGGATTGATCTGAGACATCCAGCACAGCACCTTGTCTGTTTAGAATTGCTCAGTTTCAACCTGTGGTGTCTGTGAAGGTGGACAAGGTCCTTGATTGCTGTCGATCCACCACCTCCTCCCTTGACCCTTGCCCAGCCTGGCTAATCAAAGCCGCCAGGCTGGTGATAACTGAATGGGCCACGGAAATAATAAATGGGTTTCTTCTTGAGGGCAAGAAGGAAACGCTCATTAGACCCGTTAGGAAGAAACCGAGCTTGGTGGTGGGCAGCGCTGGCAATTATACAGTGGGGTCTTGACTTGAGAACTTAATCCGTATTGGAAGGTGGTTCTCAAGTCAAAAAGTTCTCAAGTCAAATCTGCATTTCCCATAGGAATGCATTGAAAACCATTTGATCCGTATCTGCTCTTTTCCGTCCATAGAAACTAATGGGAAGCTGCTATTCTGCCTTCGACCACTAGAGGGGGATATTTTGTTTCTTTTTTCCTTAGGTCAAGAAAGGTTCAGGGAAGGCAGGGAAAATACAGTCCAGGCAGTACAGTACCAGGCAGTCCGAAGACTGTCTCCCAATCCACTCTCTAAACGCTGGGAGGAGTGAGGAAGCAGACAGGCACCCTTTTCACTGGCCAACAGTTAACTGAAAGTTCAAATTTTGTACTTTCCCTGCCTCCCACGTGGTTTTTTTTTTCAGTTCTTAACTCAAATCTAAGTATGTAAGTCAAGTCAATATTTTCCTATGAGAGTGGTTCTTAAGTCAAAATGTTCTTAACTCAAGCCGTTCTTAAGTCAAGACCCCACTGTAGGCCCATCACCAATGTTTCTTTCCTTAGCAAGGTAGTTGAGAGGGTGGTGGCCAACCAGCTTCAGGCTCTCTTGGATGAAACCTATGTCCTGGATCCATTTCAGTTGGGCTTCAGGCCACACCATGGCATGGAAACAGCACTGGCTGCCCTGCTGGATGACCTATTTAGGGAGACTGACAGGGGCAAAATGTCCTTGCTTGTCCTCCTTGATATCCAAGCCACCTTTGATACCATTGACCACAGTATCCTCCTGGAGAGGCTCTCCATGTAGGGGATTGGTGGCCTTCTTCTTGCTTGGCACTGGTCTTTCTTGGAGGGCCATCCCCAGAGAGTTCAGCTTGGGGAGAATGTATCAGCCCCGTGGTCCCTCAGTTGTGGAGTCCCACAGGGTTCGATCATCTCCCCAATGCTGTTTAACATCTATATGAGGCAGTGGGGGACTCATCCAGGGATGTGGAACTTTGTGTCATCAATATGCTGATGACACCCAGCTCTGCATCTCTTTTTGCAGTGGATGCCGTTCCATCCCTTGGGCGCTACCTGGACGCCATTCTGCAATGGATGCAGTCGAATGGACTAAGGTTGAACCCAGACAAGATGGAGGTCCTGCAGGTGGATGGCCCCAATGTCAGTGGTTTGGGGAACTCCCTCTCTTTTGAGGGGTGACTCTCATGGAAGCCATTGAATGGTTCAGCAGAACCAACAGGGGCATACTTCCCCTGTCCAGTTCCTGGCATAGGTCATCCACCAAAGTGACCAAAGCTCTCTCTGTCCCATAACCAGGTCTGAAACCAGGCCTGAAACCAGTCGAGGCCTTTCTCCCAGGTGAACAACATTATATGTCTTTCTGTCATATTGAACTCTCAGAATAAAGTGTTATAGGATTTTAGATTTAAAAATCCCATACATAATGAACCTTGAGAAAGAAAGCCAAACTTATCTTTGTACTGTGACAGAGTTTGGGTCAACACAACAGATCTCCTTAGCAAAAACAGTCAGCCCAGAATGGACTTTTTAATTACTGTTTAAGCAGTGGAGAAAAGGAAGAGATTTCACAGAAATACTAGAAATGTTGCAGTGAATGATTGGATGCAGCTGTTGACTCTTTAGTAATGTGGCAACCAGATGATCCTTATGTGTTTTATAGTGAAGTATCTTTATAAAGAATACTTTTAAGAGTCTTAAAAATGCATCTATGTATTGCTTGCTATAGCAATGGCTCTCTAAAATAAAAGGCTATATGCCTGAGTGATCAATCAAAATATGATGTAAGTTTACACAAATGTGAACTTGTAGCTTCAGATCAAGGGGAGACATAAAGCTCATGTGTTCTTTGTAAAGGGATTTTGGCTTGTACAGTCTTCAGATGTCTTGAAGCATAGTTATTGGGTTGACAGGCCCAGAAGGCATGACAAGCCTTTTTGAAGCCCAGAAGGCTAACCTGGTAGGAGCCATCAGTTGTTTGCACAGGTCACGGAGAACAACAGTCTATGCACCTTGAAGGCTCCTCAGGCAATGTCTGTGGACCTTTTTAGAAGGATGCTCTTTAAAAATTGAATGGGGGGTTGATATGTGGAAGATAGCCTTTGCTACTATTTTATACCTTTAGACTTTTCAAATATATTGGTTATTTGCATAGCTGAGTTTTCTATACATCAAAAACAGAATATCAGAATCATCTGAATGATTTTATGACTGTTCTAATGGCTCATTTCTTGCACTCATGCTATTTTACAAATGTAACCTGGAGAGACAGGGCTTTCTTCCAAAACACGAAAGGGAAACTCAAGTCCTTCTGGATATTCTGGAACTGCAGTTGCTACCACACTTCATTGTTGGTGAAGTGGTGAACATGTCCACCTTGCTTTCACTGTATTTCTCCAAATTGCATGAAGATTTCTTCCCACCCTTCATTCTTAGCAGTTCCCAAGGCTAAATTCATAGACATAATTTGCACATTTCTCCTAATATGTACATTTATTTGCACATTTCTCCTGATTTACATGCTTCACCCAATTTATACATCCCCTGTTACTTACTAGGTGACATCAGGACACACATCCTTCCTGTGAGCCTCAGCTACTTCATGTGCTCATTGTGAAGATATAGTATAGAGGAGAAGAACCCCATAGTCACTAGAGGAAAAAGGGGTTATAAACATGACTGATTATATTTATAACATGATTGTATTAGTTGCTATAATTAAGTATATCACATACTATGGATGTAAGTAAAAATAACAACAGTTACAATTTTAGTTGCAGACATTATTGTTGTCCTCTCTAGTCTCCTTTTAGTTTACTGAACTATTTACTGTTTTTAGTATTTGCACTTGTGAACTGTA
The DNA here is from genome assembly GCF_051106095.1 of Pogona vitticeps. Classification (NCBI taxonomy): domain Eukaryota; kingdom Metazoa; phylum Chordata; class Lepidosauria; order Squamata; family Agamidae; genus Pogona; species Pogona vitticeps. Next base: position 51,915,666 of record NC_135783.1, read on the forward strand.
TTTTCTTCCATCTAATTACATAAGAGATAAATGTTAAATGTTTGTCTGTGTGTGCTTTTTAAAGCTCCGCACTTTTGTTGACCTATGATAGTGTTTTACAAATAGTAACAACAGAAACGACAGCAAGAGGGAGCTTATAAAGAAATGCAATGATGTCCAATTGTTAAGCCATAAATTTGATTGTGTTAACTACCAGTATTAATCATCCTATGGCATCCCCACAGACCATTGCTTCTTATCAGCCCAGGCAATTAAACCTAGAATGAGAATTAGCTGATATAATAATTGCACAACAACTTTACAAACAGATAAACAATGGTATCAACAATATGGAGATGCTTTCGGATAATGGAGAGATATTTGTTATGCTCTCCCTATTTCTGTGGAAGACCAGATGTGCTACGAGTCGCATGGAAGAAATAGCTTGATCTAAAAATTATTCAAAAGAAACCATTTTTAAATAACAGTCAAGTCTAAGGATGGGATAAATATGTACAAAATTTCTTGTCTTTATTGAGAATAGTTATTACAACAAATGAAGTCATCCAACCAAATATATAGCAACTGTTGTGGATTTTTTTTATCCTTTCACAAAAGCAGCAAGATCAGCAGCAGCATTAGCCAAAAAAAAAAAATTCTTTTGTGCAGGAAATAGGACATGTTTCATATAAACTACGTTTTGGAGGAGCAGAAAAATTGCTTTCAATTTCAATAACTTATTCCTTTCAAAAATCCCAAAATGCACAAGGGAAAAAAAGCCAAGCAGGGAGAAGAATGTTTAAACATGTTGTTCTCACCTGGGAGAATAAAGTAAGGGATAATGTGCATGCCAAATCAGGTCAGTCAGATTTGTTGCTGTTGTTTTGTCCATTATCATGCCAAGTCGGAGGTACTATGTTTGCTGAAAACAATGCAAATAGATATCTAAAATGATATAAATCATAAACAAATAAAAATAAGAGCAGTTACAAAGAAATGCTATTCAGTCTATAATCAGTTTGTGGCTTTATGCATGAAGTCATTTTATATAGATGATGTACAACATTACATATTCGTAGGTCTACTTTCATAGGATCCCAGACTGAATGGTCTATGAGAGCTTCTGGGAGGACATATATATTGGCTATTGAAGAAATGCTGAATTACATATCACCAAATATCAGCACAGAAGTTATACTAAATACAGTGGTGCCCCGACATATGAACGCCCCTACCTACAAACATTTCGACTTACAAACAGCCCCAGTCGCAAAATTTTGCATGGACTTGCGAACGGAGCTTCAGCTTATGAACAGAAAAAAAAATGGGGAAGGCGGGGAATTTGAACTTTCAGTTAACCATTGGCCAGCAAAGAGGCTGCTTATCTGCTACTTTGCTTGCCCCAGCAGTTAGAGAGTGTGGATACGGAGAGAGACTTCAGAGTGCCTGGTATTGCCTGGTACTATACTGCCTGGTACTGTACTGGGTGTGGTTTTTTTTTGGCTTTTTTTTAAAAAATTGTTTTTTGGATTTTGCTTTCTTTTTCAAAACAGAGAGGCTGCCTGTTCTGGGTGAGTACACTGTATTTACTGTACAGGGTTTTTGCAGCTTAGGTTTGGGCTGGGGGGGGTTATGTTTCTGTGCCCTGATGGGTCTCGCAGACCCTTTCTGCAAAGGTCTGTGCTGGCTGGTGTGCTTTAAAATGGATTTCAGTCTTTTGGTTTTAAAATAAGAAATGTTTTTGCAAGGGTCTGTGCTGGCTGGTGTCCTTTAAAATAGAGTTTAGTCTTTTGGTTTTAAAATCATAATTTTTTGCAAGGGTCTGTGCTGGCTGGTGTGCTTTAAAATGGAGTTAATCTTTTGGTTTTAAAATCAGAATTTTTTTGCAAGGATCTGTGTTGGCTGGTGTGCTCTAAAATGGAGTTTAGACTCAACTCCCCCCCCCCACAATTGTCTTCTCTCTCTCTCTCTCTCTCTCTCTCTCCTATGGGAACGAATGCTTTGGCTTACAACCGCGCCTCTACATACAAACAAAAAACAGCTGGAATGGATTAATCCGGTTTCAATGCATTTCAATGGGAAATGCTGACTCGACTTATGAACATTTCGACCTATGAACATCTCCTGGGATGGATTAAGTTCACAAGTCGAGGCACTTTAGTTAAAGTTGCCTTGGCAGAGTTAACATCTCACCAGAATGTTCCATTCCCCTCACAGTAGACTGCAAAGTTAATATTACAGGTCAATGCACATACTTGGTTGTGGCACTTAAAGAACAAGCTGTCACCATTTTCCAGTGTCTCACATAAATGTGTAATTCTGTATGTCCCTTCAGGACACATGCAACTAAAGTTCCGATTTAGTTTTTATCACAACCTGTTTCAAAAGGCAATAGAACATGAATGTTTTTATATATAAAGTGATTTGATTTTTAATTTTTTAATTAATAACAAACATAGAGCATAAGAAGACATTATAAACACAAGACATCTCTCTCTCTCTCTCTCTCTCTCACACACACACACACACACACACACACACACACACACACACACACACAAAACCACCCAACCCCTAGACATACAAAACTTTGAAAAATGATAACAAAAATACTCTCCCCTACTGGGACCACTGGAGATATAGTCAATTATGTTCCCATCATGGAGTCCGACTCCTTCTGACATTGTAATGACTCTTGTGATGGCGTGCATCCCTTCCCCTTTATTAAGACATGATCAAGAAATTCTCCCCAAATACCTGTAAAGTTATACCTTTTTAACAAGCCATTCTTTACTTTCATATTACCTTATAATTAATAGCTATATTCCATACTTATTTAAACAATTCATTTAACTGAAAATGATACTTTATTTTCCAATACCTAGCTATCAGTAATCTTGCTGTTGTTAATAAGTTCAAAATTAATTATCTAGTTGACCAATTATATTGCTCCTTGTCAAATATTGTTTGACGCAAATATTGATCGTGGTGCAGTGGTTAAAATGCTGTACTACAGCTAAAACTGTGCTCACGACCTGGGGTTCAAATCCCAGGTAGCCGGCTCAAGGTTGACTCAGCCTTCCATTCTTCCGAGGTCGGTAAAATGAGTACCCAGCTTGCTGGGGGGGGGGCAATGTGTAGCCTGTATAATTAAAAATTGTAAACCGCCCGGAGAGTGCTTGTAGCGCTATGGGGCGGTATATAAGTCCAATAAATAAATAAATAAATAAATTATTCTCTTTAACCTATTTTATAATTGTGCAGTGGTTATGCTTTATGACGGAAACAAATAGAGTTCAACTCTATGTGAAAAAAATCTGAGACTACATAGTTAAGCTAATTCTAAGGAGAATGGAATCCTCCAGTTTCTTACCCATATGAAATTATTAATAGAAGGCTATGTATAGGAAGTTATATATAGTCTTGTTCTTTTGCTACAGAAAGCAGGCTATGACATTGGAATGAATGCTACAAACTTTGCTTAAGAAATAACTGGTGATTATGGCAGGTTTGAGAGAGTGCTTAGAAAGATGTTTTCATGCTGTTTCATGGTGCCTGCTGTGCCTTTCTTTCCTCCAATTACTGGGAGGTGGAATGTGTCCCTGTTGGTGACTTTTTGACCAAACATTTGGCAGCTTCATCTCAAAATATGTTGGAGTTACTCCTTGTTCCAGCCATAAGCTGCAGTGTTGGCAGGCTGCAAGTGCTATAGCTGCATCACTGAGGTCATCCATCGACATGTGGAGAGTTCATTAATTAAGTCTGTCCTATAATTCAGTAACTTTAAGAACAGGGAATAGGCAGACACACAGTTATCAGATAGTGCAATTCATAGGAAACTCCAAGGGTGTGGAGTGAGCAGATACAGGCAACAGGTGAGAGTCAGTTTTACAAATTGTTTCTAATAAACTGAAGTGTGGGCATGTACAAAATTGATAGCTCTCAGAGTGAGCCTCCCAAGCACCCAGATGTTTCTGAGTTGTCAAGGAGTCTTCAGATGTTGCCAGTGCTTTTGCTCCAAGCATTTGGTCTTAGGCCATTCCCGAAGGCAAATGGGTGTCACATCCACTAGGCTCTCTTCATTGCTAAAGTCCTCACTCACAGATTTGGCAACTGTGCTCTTTCCCAAAGATTCTGAGAGGGCACTGTCAGCTGAACCATTGAGTTCCCTTTCAAAAGACAAGTCATTAAGGCGAAGCACATCATGTATATAAGGATGTCCTCCCAGCTGCAAAAAAATAAATGAAAAATTAGGGGTCTTGTTTGTTTCTTTCCTGTCCATGGTGTTTGCCATTAGTTCTCCCTAGAGCAGTGTTTCCCAGCCTGGGGGGTCACAACCCCCGATGGAGTTGCAAAGTGTTTTGGTGGGGTCATGGGCCACCTTATATGTGTTTTAGCTCTTGTTAAATAATTTCTTCCTTGACCTTTCAAAGTGGGATATTAAAGTTAGCATGTATGTGTATATAGGAGAAACAGGCCCTTTAGGGAAAAAGAAGCCTCTACTCTCTGAGAAGGGATGAATTTACGCCATAAAATGCCTAAAAATGCAAATGTGTTAGGGGGGAATAGCAGATTACTTAGCTATTATTAAGAAAGGGGGAGGGGTCAACTCAAAAAAAGGCTTGAAACCACTGCCCTCAAGCTTATATGACAGTAAATGCTCTCTATTTTTTCTGTTTCTAACTTTTCTATCAAGGTTGAAACACCTCTCTCAGGAAATTATTTGCCTAGTATACCAAATAACCTCCGTAAAAGTTTCACAGGAAAGGAAAGGAAAGGAAAGGAAAGGAAAGGAAAGGAAAGGAAAGGAAAGGAAAGGAAGGAAGGAAGGAAGGAAGGAAGGAAGGAAGGAAGGAAGGAAGGAAGGAAGGAAGGAAGGAAGGAAGGAAGGAAGGAAGGAAGGAAGGAAGGAAGGAAGGAAGGAAGGAAGGAAGGAAGGAAGGAATCCTGCTACCCCATCTCATGGGCAGCAGCAAGAAGGGAACAAATGGCACTTCAATTATTTTATTTTTCTACCAAATTTTAAAAAATCTCATCTTTTCTTCAGGCTAAGGCATCTCAATTTTGTAAGCAGAATTCTAGGCCAATAACTGGAAATTTACCCCTAAGGAATGCCCTGACTTCATCTGTGTAAGAAGATAAAAGAAAGGCTGTTACTGTGGTACTTTTATTAATGAACCATCTTCGTCTTGGTTTATGGCACAATGAGCAAATTGTAGTCCATGGGCTGTACTTGAACCCCAGAACTCCCAATGTGACCCAATCAGAGGTGATAGGATGCCTCCAGCCCTCTAAGATTCCCTTGAAGCAGCAATCATGATGGACCTACTTTTCTGTTTTGTGGACATTTACCAGATTTAAACCTTGAATGGGTTGTTTGTGTCTTTGTTAAAAATCAGCCAGTCTTTCTGTGCCTACTGAGTGAGCTTGCAGAGACCTTTAAAAAGAACTTTGCCTCATTCGCAACAGAAGGCAAGGAATTGCACAAGGCTGTCAAAATTTTTGTAAATGCATTTTGTGGCACAGAGCAAGGAATTCAGAAAGTAAACTTCATGTGAAGGAGACAGAGAGAGACATAACTGACAGACAAGCCTTATTCAGTCATTAATAAATGTATATTGCTACTCCACATGTGATGAAGGGAGTATGCTAGCCCCATCCCACATGCTTCACCACTTTCACCACCTTAAAGCAGCAGTCTGAAAGGGGCAGCTGATTCCATTCACGTATGCTTTCCATATGAGCCACAATACCCCTTTTTTCCTATGTTCTGGCTTACCTGGGGGATGGGTGGTAGGTGGAATGCTGTCCTTATCACATGTGCAGTACACATCCTTGCATAATGACTGAATAAATGTATAGAATAAGATGCATATGTTATATGCTTTTTAAAAGTTCTGCAACCTCCCTCCAGTTTCACCCATTCAATGTAAAAATATAAAGATGTATTAGCTGTACCCCCTCCTCCATTTCCTCATATTTTCACAGCTCCTAAAACTGATTTCCTTTGAATTTCTCAAGAGATTGAGAAGGCTTTTAAAGAAAGCTTTTTCCCCACATTTTTTAATATTTGTTTTCATGTCTCCTGGTGCAGAAACCACAGTTTATCAGTATAATTTTTTCAGCATCTTTTCTTACCTGACAGACATTGCTAGACTGTTTAGATAATGAGGTAGGAAAAGAGTGCTTACGAGGAACTGAATCGGAACTGTACCTCCCATTTTTCTTCATATACAGCCACTGTCTTTTGTACTCATTTGAAACAGATGAAAGCACAAATATTGCATGCAATTTAAGATGTCTTATTCTTCAAAGGTGAGAGTTATGAACTATTCTTTATTTTAATGCATAATAACACCAACTTTTTTTAACACTCCAGAATGAAATTATTCATTGACAGCCCTATATAACAATTGCTGTTACGAGCAAGCCAGACATGCTGTAGATAATTCATGAAGGCATCTCACAATGTCTTCTGTATATCATAAAAATAGACCTGGGGGTATAACTTAACAGGTAGGCAGTAGGGGGTAGTGGGAGGCATAAATTCCCATCTGCCGACTTTTCCCACGAATTGTTTATACACCTTTCTCTGCATGTTCCTCATGCAATACAGATGCTTATAGATATGTATTTCGAGAGACATGTTTTTGTCCAGAGCATTTACTCTGTCAAAAGACATGTCAGAAGAATAAGACAACAAATGAAAAGGATAAGTTCAGCTGCTATGTTATTAGCCAGTGGCACCTGACAATTGGATGAAAACTCAAATTATGGAGGTGGGGGGGAAAAAGCAGATGAAAGGGAGGAGGGAGAGTCAATAGCCGAGCGGGCTACCTCTTTGGCACAGTACATACCTCACCTGTAATCTCACTTGTCATTTCCTGATAGTTTTGCTTTTAAAACCACTTTGGTATCCAGAATGCAGCAGGACATAGCCTCTATACAGTCCTCTCGCATGTGAACATAAGAAATTGCCTCAAAACCATAGTCCTTTTCTGGCCTTGTGCCTGAAAACCATGGAAATGTTAAATGGGCAGTAGAAGGAGAGGGCACACACACACAGGGTCCACTATTGTGTCCTTACCCTACTGGGAACTCAAAAAGATATCTGCATGATTGCCATGAAGGTCTGAAGCAGAGCTTGATAAGGCATATTTTCCCAAGACAAAACTATGTTCAGCTAGAGCATGCTGTGGTAGACACGCTTACAGGCTCCTTTACAGACTTTGCACTGGTCACACAAAGGTTCTGAGTAGCTTTGGAGTCTAAAGGGGATGTAGGAGGTGAGGCTTACATGTATGCCCACATTCTCACTACTCAATTAGCTTTCCCACAGTTTCAGACCTAACACAACCCCGATGAAGAGCTGTGTTGGATCAGATTCAAGTCCTATTTAGTCCAGTACGCTGTGGGAGTGGGAAAGCGGAAGAATAAAACAAAGAGTTCTCAAGGGAGCTTTCAGTACTTTTCACAGTCCACCATCGCAGAACTGGTACCCTCCAAAACTAGAATCCAGCAGTGAGCTTCTGCTGAGTCCTGCTCCTTTCACCAGGACTTCCGATTCCCTGCCCCAATGAACTCTAAAATCCTACCTGAGAAGGATGTGTGCTTCTGGCACCATGGAAGGCTAGCTATAGGAGGAGAAGTTGGGAGAGGGTAATAAAGTCATAATTCCACTGGTGCTGGATACCAGAATACACAGTTGGATCTTGGTCCAGACATGTTGGAACTCATCTTCCCTCACTGTTGCTGTTACGTGGCTTTTGAGTTGTGGGAACCTTACCAGAGTTTTCAAGGTACACAATAGTGGTTTCTGTTTCCCTCCCTCCAGTGAGTTGCCATTGCTAAGTGCAAATTTGAATCAAGTCATCAGCGTCCTAGTTCTGACATTTCATCTGCTACACCACATTGGCTCTAACAACACCCATCAGCTGGCACTAATATGATCAGCAATGAGGGGTCATGGAAAATGAAGTTCAGAACATCTTGAGGTCACCAGATTCAGAAAAAGCTGTTTTAAACAATCTAGGGCATATTTATTTTTGTTTGTGGAAATACAACCAATTATTTAGCTTGACAGGCATGGGCCCAAATCACCTTGTCCCAATACAACTGATATAAGCATTCATCTATTGACTTCCTTTGGAATGTTTATTGTAGTGGTGATGACAAAGAGGAAGAAGTATAGGAGAATTTAATCCACATAGATTGCTACAACATTGACACATAATATGGGATGGTCCTATTAATATTTTCAGAATTTTAAAATCAGTGGTCTGCATTGCTCATCTCTGAAACACAATGCTCTATATGAGTATGGATTCCCTACTTGTTTGTAAAGTCATTTTTACAAAAATTTGAAACATTTTTCTTTGTAGTATACTGTATAGTCATATAATTGGTGTCATTTCCATCATTTCTTTAATATATAATAGTTCAAATTTCCACACACCAACATTTCTGTGTGAATTCTAACCACAGTCTTGTTCATATAATCAAAGAATAATTCAGTTGGAAAGGGATTGAGAACAGATCCTGCTCTTCCTCTGTATAACTACCTTTCAAGTATTTGAAAAGTGCTGTCATATCTCCCCTCAGTCTTCTTTTCTCAAAGCTAAATATGCCCAGTTCTTTTTGCCTTTCCTCATAGGGCTTGGCTTCCAGTCCCCTGATCATCCTTGTTACTAAGTTTAGTGATATTTACTACTGATACCAACTGAAAATTGTTGTTTTCCATTCCCCTACAAAGTTCTACATTTTAAAGAAATAAGTCTTGTCCTGAACTGTTATCAACTATACTGTCTTAGTTTTACCCAGTTGTCATGACACCACATGAAAAGAGAGAGAGTCATTGACTTTCTATTACTGTAAAGAAATAGCTGACATGCAAGGCTTGTTTTATGCTCCTGTGATAACAGAGTCATCTGAATTTGGCTTTCAGATGGGCCCTCCACAATGGCGTGGAGCTGCCGGGGCAGGGCTTCTTTGCTTGCCTATCTGGCCAAGGTGAGAGCAGGGAGCCATGCAAGAGGACGGGCGGTCAGGGCTGAAGGCAAGCCTTTAAGAAGACTATGCCTGTGCCATCCTCTTCCCTGCTTAACAGGTGACCCACCCAATCACTCAATGTGGCAAGAATGAGAGGAGCTGACTGCTAAGGGACCAGATGGGAAGCCTTGACCTGCACCCGCATTGGCCTTGAGATGCAGGTGTTTTTTCACCCATCCTATTCTTACTTGCAAGGCTGTTCTGGGTTTTATAAAGGTTAGATGCTCACTGTTAATAAGGTCACAGCTGTGGATAGTGCAAAGCAAGATAGGATCATGGGAATATCAGGGGAGACACCCAGTGTCCTCTCAGAAATGCAGTAAAAGAGGTTTAACAGAGGGGAGGGGAAAACAGGAGACTCCAGGGGATGCTGTGCACGTAGGGTCTCTAGGCTCCGGTGGAGGTCAGCCTCCGGGTACTCCAGAACAGATGGCCAAGAGGGTGCTGTGCTGTAACACAGTGCACTTGTGATGCAGGAACTCTCTGGGGAGAGGGCTGGACCAGTCAGTCAGGATTGACGCTGGTTTCGAATCTGTTTTGCACTACAGCAGGCCCCCTTGTGAAATGGGAATTTCAAGTTTTAATAAGTTAATAAAGTTGTAGCTCTAGTTTAACCCATATATGGTGTCTTGTCTCATTATTCCAGGCTGGGCAGGCAAAGACAAAGAGAAAGCTGCAAAATGAAACCATTGTTACCTAAAACGTTCAAATATAGCTAGTTTTTTTAAAAAAACATTTTATTAGTTTTCCACTCTACATTTGATTTGTGCTTGACAGACATCGTGTTACGTTATTTGCTTACAATTATTTGATTTTTACACCTCAATGTCTTCCCAGTTGTCCCCCCAAAATCCAGACATCTTTTAAACATTCAAACCGTTCATGTACGTATTTTAGTATATAATATGGCTACTATCATAATATTACTTTTATAGTGTACAATATTCTCAAGATCTTCTAACAGCATTCTTAATAAAAGTAGTTCCGGCTCCATGTCCCAACCTTATATCTAGTTTAATTAACCTAAAATGAAAAGCCACCATATTACATCTTTACCCTGATTAGAGGTCCCTTATTTCACTTTAATTCTCCTTTTTAATATAAAGGATATGCTTCTTTACAATTCCCGAAGTTAAATATATACATATTTTTCAACATTAAGGGCCCCCTTCTTATTTTCCCCTTTTTCATCTTTCTAAGTAATTCCCTCTCTTATTTCTCTTTTTTCACTTTTTGTTTCTGTCTCTCTAAACATTCTGTTATCTTTCATGCCCTCTGAAACCATTTTGTGTATCTGATTTATCTTCACTGGATCTTTATACATTTGGTCTATCGTCAATAGAACTTCCAGGCTTTTTTCAATTAATTTTGCTGATTTTCTCCCCTTGTCTTCCCTTAATACTCTCTTCGGATCCAAGATTGACATTGTTTTTCTTAGGTTTCCCCCATTAATTTCCTCCAGCTCCTCTTTTGATTGGAATACATCATCCGGTAGACTCTCATTTCCTACTTCGTTATTCCCTGTCTCTTGTTGACTATAATTTTTCAGATGTTCATTGAATAATTTTTTTCTCTTGGTAGTGGGATCTCACTATTTCTAGTATTGTTTGAAGGGTAAATTTTGTTTCATCCCAAAATTGTTCTTGCTGTGCCATTCTGTTCCAGCTGCCCAAGAGCTTAAGGCAAGATTTGAAGCCCCCAAGTCTCACAGTCCAGTCCGATGATCGTATCTGTATCCTAGTTGATCCCTGGTAAACTGATGCCAGCTAAACAGATATTCCAAGTCTCCAGAGTCAATTCAAAGAGTCCGCTTTGGCTAAATAGGCCTGAACCAAAATTTAAACCCCCAAAGTACCAAGGTACAATGCAATGGTTGTATCCACGGCCTGGTGGCCTAACTCCCACAGGTTTACGCCAGCTAGTCAAACACAAACACTTCCAGCTCCCAGGGCAGTTTCAGAGGATCTACTTTGGCCAAATAGGCCTAAACTGTGATTCAAAACTCCCAAATATCACAGTCCAATTCAGTGTTTGTATCCATGTCCTGGTAGCCTAGTTCCCGCATTTCTGCATCGGCCCAAACTGAAATTCCAGGTCCCTGGAGGTGATTCCCAAAGGTTCACTTTGGCCCAATATACTAATTCCCACAGTACAGTTTAAAAAGATCCATTTTAGGGTTAATTTGTCCAGCCAGGCATGAAGAAATCAAAAAGAAATAAATAACAGGTCACTGTTCTGGGCATTATGCCGAAAACCTTCAAACAGTCAAAACATGAGATAAGTCCACACTTAACTAGTAATAACTTATGAGAAAATTTCTTAAGATTTATAACGCCAAATTATAATATTCTTAAAGTAGATTTTAAATGTATTTAAATGAGTAGTTAATGTCCCATAAATCTTTAAATTATTTTCTTTGCATCAACTATCCCTCTCTCCAGATTTCCTGCTGCTCAATAATTGATGAGATTGATAGAAGATTTTTTTCTGTATATAGGAATTGTCTTCTCCAGGGGTAATCACAAGCATTCATAAGTTGTAAAAATATATCTCATCCGATAGTAACACTGATGTTGAATAGCTGATTGTTGCTTCTCTTTTTGCCGGTTGCCGATGACTTGCAAGCAAAAAACTGGTTGTTTCTGCCCGTTGGCTGATTAGGGAGTTTCCTGTATAAAACAGGGATGACCGCCATCCCCCCCATGATCAACAGGCTTCCCCTCAGTTCACCACCTCTCCGGGGTGGTTTTGACACCCTGGGGTGTCCCAAACAGGTCAGAATTCAGCCCAGGGGACAGAGCTCTGTCCTTCTGCTGCTGTCTTGTTGCGGTGTCAAGCCGGTCTCCTAAATATAGCTAGTTTCTTGTTCCATTTCAATTTATATAATTTGCTCTTTGGGGAGCTGTAAATAAAATCATTAAATCATATTACAGATTAACTGAAAATTTGAATTAAAGAAATATAGTGCTCTCAACAGCTCTGACATCTATTTTAACTGAAAAAAATAGATTTAAATATTCAAGGCATACACACACTCATGTACTACAAGATGCTTGTTATATCAGTCATTGTTTGAGAAGGAAATGGGAGTGACATTATATCACTCCAGTTCTCAGCCACTCTAGAAGGTATTGAAGGCAGCAGGAAGTGGAGAAGAGTTCTTCTGCCCATAGCAAGCAGGGGGAAAACCCTTAGATATGTTTCAAAGGTCAAGATAATGTTCTCTTCCTCCTCCAGAATTCAGAGGAAATCTGTGGGTGGCAGTTTGAAATCACTACCATACTATTAAGAAATTCTCAAACTTGGCCAGAACATTCAATACAACTCTAATGTGCTATGCGCAGAAAACAAGCCATAATACTATCAACAAGCTGAATTAAATGTTTTCAAACTACATTTGATCTATGTCAGAATCGCAATATCAATCAAACCCCACCTGCATTCTGTTTCTGTCCTTGTTTACTATCAAGTCATAAGATTTCATGTTTTTTTCCCTTGCATGGAAAGTTGTTCATATTTGGGTAGGAATAATAATAATTATGAGCTGTCAATTTGATTCCAATTTATGGGGAACCCCCTTTTTAATGTTTGCTATTTTATTTATTTAAAATGTTTATATCCTGCCTTTCTCCCAAAAAGGACCCAAAATGGCTTACATCATTAAAACAGTACTTAAAAGCTAAGAACAGTAAATATACAAATATTTAAAAGGAACTAAACAAGTATTATATGAAAATGGTAAGTAAAATCAATATTAAAACACATTTAAAGCAACCAAGCACAACAATCCATTTAAAACCCATCTCAGACCACCAGTCATTAAGGAAAAGCTTCCTGAGGAGAAAGGCCTTTGCCTGCTTGAAGAAGGACAACAAAGATGGGGTCAGCCATCTGTGACGGAATTCCGGAGTCTGGGAGTAGCAACAGAGAAGTAACTCTCCTGTGTCCCCACCAAACACACTTGTGAGGGTAGAGGGACTGAGACAAAGGCCTCCCCTGATGATCTTAAAACCTGGGCAGGCTCATAGAGAGAGATGCAGTCTTTTAGATAGTTTGGAACCTGGTCATTTAGGGCTTTGTAAGTTGAAACCAGCACTTTGAATTGAGCCCAGACACAGACTGGCAGCCAGTGGAGCTGCTATAACAGGGAAGATATGTGTTCCCTATAACCAGCCCTCTAACCACTTCCTAGGTAAGTAGTTCAGCATTCCTTTCATCTGGAGTACCCTGAGACTGTGAAACTTGCCCAAGGCTACACAGGCTTTTCTGCCAGGAAGCACAGTGAGGAATCAAACTCCCAGTCTCTAGCTCTGCAACCAGATATCAAAATCTCTGAGCTATCCAGCCAGCTATTTGGGTAGGAACATTCCCTAAAATACACATTTCTAAAGACGTTTTTCTTAATTAGCAGTTCTTTTTTTGTGTGGCATGTAATCTGAAAAACAAAAAAGGGAAAAAATGGAACTTGTCACTCACACTTCCCTCCTGATGACAGGAAACCGAAAGAGAACCGCAGATCACAAGCTGAATATATTCATTACACTTTGTTGTTCACGTAGTTTCTATTTTCCATCCCTAAGGGAGATGTTAGATTCCCCAGCAGCCCTCCTGGGTTTCTTCTATTAGATAAGTAGTTAATGGTTGACAAATTTTTACTTAACATCACTTGCTGCAGTTACCAATTTCCCTCTTCAGTGTTTAGCCAGAGGTATGTGGTGGATATGTTCTAAGGCACATCTGAAGCTAAAATACAATGAGGGCTGCAATGGGTCTGTCCAGCGCTTTGACTGAATTAAGTGTGTGCCCCAATACATGATGGCAAATTTTCTGAAATACACAAAGTATCTATGTCTGCTGAACAGAGTTTCCCAGACAGACTGAAAAGGTAGAGAAAACCTCCATGGTCATTCTCCATACCTTACAGCAGCTACTGTCTGTACAGTATAAGCTTGGCAGGTAAGTCAGATCTTTTCACGTATCCCCAACCAAACAACCAACTGTTGACTTCAAAAAGAAAGAACAAGACAGACTATATGGTGCCACAAATATAATTTGTGGTACCTTGCAGGACAGCACTGATACTAGTTAGCAAATGGGCTCCAACTGTCCCCCACCAACAGGGATGGGGACTTGAGATGCAGGACTCACTGTCAAGCTGGACTTAAGTGACTTGACTCAAACTCAACACTGGGTTATTTTCCAGTGACTTGAACTTGACTCGTGACTCAGAAACCATACAGCCCCTCCCTTTTGGGGGGGCTGGGGGTGGGGGAAGCTTGTTTTTAAAAGGAAGCTGGACTTGCAGCTTGGGACTTGGTACCAAAGATTCAGACTTGGAATTTGGACCCAAAGATTTGTCAACATCCTCGTTTCTGGGGACAAAAAGCTCTATTCAGGCATTCAACATAAATTCTTGTGAGCACAAAAGAAAATGGAGCAGGATGCCTTCTTTCTGTTGTCCGTTTCCTCACATGGAGAACAATAATTTGAGGAGGCCAGCACTCTCTTTGCATGAAGTCTCTTTGCCCAATTGGAAACCAGATCAGGTGAGAGCCTCTGAGTATAGAGGACATCCTTCTTTCCAGAATGCTACCCTATGCATTAAGAGAGCTACAATGAAGAGGACAGAACTGAGTTGCTCCCTTTCCACCTGATTAGGGCTAAAATGGCCCTATGGTTAGATTTCCAATGTTGTACAAGACTTTCTAAGACATCTGTAACAAGACAACAGTAGTCAGCCAAGGCAGAACACAGGCAAGAATTATCATTATTAATAAGGTACAGGGGGGGGAACCCTTCAAACTGGTTTTGTTTTACAGTCTTTCAAACAATCCTTTTACAGCTTCACTTTCTTTCAGGTACAAGTCCGGTTTCAATTTTCCCATTCTGTTTTCTGGCACTAGAGCCAATAAGCCTTAGAGAACCCTCAATACTAGTCCAAAAAACAAACAAAAAATTAAAAAAAACCCAGGGATGAGGAAACAGGCAATCATCTATTTCAAAAGTGGGCAACAACAACAGTGCTTGAGGGGGAAAAAACAGGAATCATCTAGAGACCTCTGTTTTCTCCATTTAGTCATAGTGGAGAATTCTGACTAAATGCGATTCACCTGGAGCAGGAACTGGCAAGCCACTCCAGTATCTTTGCCAAGAAAACCCCATGAACAGAAACAAAAAGCTAAAAGATATGACGCTGAAAGATGAGCCCCTCAGGTCGGACGACGTCCAACATGCTACTGAGGAAGAGTGGAGGACAAATACAAGTAGCTCCAGCGCTAATGAAGTGGTTGGGCCAAAGCCGAAAGGACACTCAGTTGCAGACGTGCCAGGAAGTGAAAGGAAAGTCCGATGCTGCAAAGAAAAATACTGCATAGGAACCTGGAATGTAAGATCTATGAACCTTGGTAAGCTGGATGTGGTCAAACAGGAGATGGCAAGAATAAACATCAACATCCTGGGCATCAGTGAACTAAAATGGACGGGAATGGGCGAATTCAATTCAGACGATTATTGTATCTACTATTGTGGGCAAGAATCCCGTAGAGGAAATGGCGTAGCCCTCATAGTCAACAAAAGAGTGCGAAAAGCTGTACTGGGATACAATCTCAAAAATGATAGAATAATTTCAATACGAATCCAAGGCAGACCTTTCAACATCACAGTCATCCAGGATTATGCACCAATCACCAATGCTGAAGAGGCTGAAACTGACCAATCCTATGAAGACTTACAACACCTTCTAGAACTGACACCAAATGTGGGAATATGCACCATAACTTACGTGCTTGTTACCACGTACTCATGCATTGTACCACATTGATGTCCTTGTATGGTTTGTTACTGGGCAGATTACACTTGACGCCCTATTGGCTCATGGCATTCAGTTATGTAACCTGACAGTTAATGTTATGTAACCTGTAATACAATAAAAGGAGGTGCCAGGCATCGCTGAATAAGACAAGACAAGACAGTGATCTGAGATCAGACAGTAAGCCATTGTAACAGAGATCCTGTACTTCAACCGATGATCCTGAGCACGCTTTGAACCAGACAATTCGACTGCAGTCTCCCTTATTTCAGAGGTCTCTCCCTCCGGAACCTTTCAGGGATCTCTCCCATCACCACAGGCTGTCGGAGCCGGATTCTGACAACCAAAGAAATATGTTCTTATTATAGGGAATTGGAATGCTAAAGTAGGGAGTCAAGAGATAAAAGGAACAATAGGTAAGTTTGGCCTTGGAGTTCAAAGAATACTCCAACTACTGTACAATTGCACTCATTTCAAACACTAGCAAGGTCATGCTGAAAATCCTACAAGGTAGGATTCAGCAGTATGTGGACCGAGAACTCCCAGCAGTACAAGCTGGATTTCGAAGGGGCAGAGTAACTAGAGACCAAATAGCTAACATGCGCTGGATTATGGAGAAAGCCAGAGAGTTCCAGAAAAATATCTACTTTTGCTTCATTGACTATGCAAAAGCCTTTGACTGTGTCGACCACAGCAAACTATGGCAAGTTCTTAAAGAAATGGGAGTGCCTGACCACCTTATCTATCTCCTGAGAAACCTATATGTAGGACAGTTAGAACTGGATATGGAAACACTGATTGTTTAAAAATCGAGAAAGGAGTACGACAAGGCTGTATATTGTCCCCCAGCTTATTTAACTTATATGCAGAATACCGTGCGAAAGGCAGGATTGAATGAATCCCAAGACGGAATTAAGATTGCCAGAAGAAAGATCAAGAACCTCCAATATGCAGATAATACCACTCTGATGGCAGAAAGTGAGGAGGAATTAAAGAACCTCTTAATGAGGGTGAAAGATGAAAGCGCCAAAAATGGTGTGAAGCTCAACATCAAAAAAAACCCTAAGATCATGGCCACTGGTCCCATCAACTCCTGGCAAATAGAAGGGGATGATATAGAGGCAGTGACAGATTTTACCTTCTTCGGGACCATGATCACTGCAGATGGTGACAGCAGCCACGAAGTTAAAAGATTCCTGCTCCTTGGGAGGAAAGTGATGACACACCTAGACAGCATCTTTAAAAGCAGAGACATCACCTTGCTGACAAAGGTCCACATAGTCAAAGCTATGGTTTTTCCAGTAGCGATGTATGGAAGTGAGATTTTGGCCATAAAGAAGGCTGACCACTGAAGAATTGATGCTTTTGAATTGTGGTGCTGGAGGAGGCTCTTGAGATTCCCCTGGACTGCAAGGAGAGCAAACCTATCCGTTCTGAAGGAAATCAACCCTGAGTGCTCACTGGAAGGACAGATCCTGAAGCTGAGGCTCCAATACTTTGGCCATCTCATGAGAAAAGAAGACTCCCTGGAAAAGACCTGATGTTGGGAAAGTGTGAGGGCAAGAAGAGAAGGGGACGACAGAGGACAAGATGGTTGGACAGTGTCATTGACCCAACCAACATCAGTTTGACCCAACTCCTGGAGGCAGTGGAAGACAGGAGGGCCTGGCGTGCTCTGGTCTATGGGGTCACGAAGAGTCAGACATGACTTAACGACTAAACAATAACAACATAATCTGGGTGCTGTGCAGCCCTCTGGGTTATAACCATTTGCATCTCTCCTCCATTGACATCTCCTTTGCACACAGTGAGGAGCTTCCACATAGTTTTAATGGACAGACAGATAAAATAGGTCGAGGAATAATTTCTAAAGCAACTGACACCATTTTAGACAAATTTGTCCTGCAACCTGGAAGAATTTATCATTTAAACCGTATGTTAGAAGGACTTACAAATCTGAAATATTAACATTAAAGACAAATGATTCAGCTTCCACCTTCTCTATATCGTCTGATATGCTCTGATATGAATCAAATTGTGCTATAGTAGTCAATGTTACAGTAGCAACAATATCCTTTGATTCATATCAGAGCAGCTGAAGAAGGCAGAAATATTTTCTTTTGCTGTAATGCTTAAAACATTTCTTTGTTATTCAATGCCTGAAATCCTATTTGTGTAAGTTTGTGATTTTTAAAAAATTAAACATTCCCTTCTCCGGTCCCAAGGTTCCCACAGGTCCTTTGTAATCCCTTTCACTGTCATGAACCTATGACAACCATGGGATGGAAGAGGAAGTCTTTAATTACCATAAGTTGCCACTGCATGTAAAATCATTCCAGCAGCAGTGGTTTTTTGGTACTTAAAGACTTTTTCCTACCATTTTGCACTCTCCACAGGTTCTAAATGATGCAAGAGATCATTTTGGGAACCTCAAGATGGGAGGAGAAAATGCAGTCCCCCAGCCCTAGAGAGGGTTTCTGAGGCGTATCTTTTTTGCATCATAGAAACGCTGGTGTAGGTGTGAAAAAGAAATTTCAAATTCTGCTGGCACTGAATATAGAAGTACTATTCTATGCCCTGCACAAAATTACTTGAGTCCAAAGTCAGTTATGATAGCCATGCTTAAATTCCTTCCTTGAATTTTAATTGTAATCTGTTTTCCACAGCAAAATATCATTAAGATGCATACACTGAATTAAGTACTAAGAGAACTGCTAGGTCAGCCGCATTTGATTCTCTGATGTTTCAGATCCAGACCTTGGGAAAAGGGGCGGAGCCTTCTAGTATCACATATGATGTCACAAAAATGAAGTGAAGGGTTCAGAGAGGGGCCAGAACTGCATCTGGGCCAGCCTGTTGTAGAAACAGAGAAGTATGTAATCTCTGTGAAAACCAGCTAACCAAGTAAAAGCCAGACAAGCAGGAGAGGGGAAAACATTGGATGGGACTAAACGGGGAAGCTTTCCTATATTGGATCAGCCACAGATATGACAATGACATCAATTGCATGGCATTTAGGCTGGTTTTTCCATTCACATAGAAACATTCACTTTATCTGGGATAGTTTGGGGACAAGAGATCACATGCACCTCAGATTGTGCTGCACATCCACCCTCCTCTTTCATTTGTACTGTCCTCTACCCCACCATTCCTTTCTTCTCCTCAATGTTTCCTTGCAAGGCACTAATTTCCTTCAATATTTTCCAAAATGCCAGCATGTATCTTAACAGAAACAGGGAGGGACCTGCATGGCCATCCTTAAGGATGGGTGGTTCATCCCAGTTCGTTAAAAGCTGCAACAAGTGTTTAGTGATTTGGTGCCCTCCAGTAGATACCCACTCAGCAGCATTACCTGAAGGAGGCAAGGTAGGGAAGCTAGGACAGTACTTCTGAGTAGGTGCCCGCCGGAGGGGGCAGGGCGCCAAACCACCAAACACTTGCAGCGGTGCTCAGTGAACCAGGCCAAACATCATATCTGAAGAAACAAACTATACATTGTCATGATACACCCCACTGAGTACGTCACCATCAAAGTCACCTAAGGTCAGAACTGCTGGTTTGGAACAATATAGGCAATCATACATGCCAGAAACCCAAATGAAAATATGCCATTTCAATTGCTCCAAAAAACAAACAAACATATCGAGCAAATGAACAAGCACAACCCATGAACCAAAAAAGTCCAAATGATCATGGAAAAGGAACAGGATGACTCACGATTAGCTGTACATCATGTAGTTGCTAGGAAACACATCAGACTTAATTGCGCCAATAGTGGTCCAAACTGTGGGATAAATTGCAATCTGTTTCAGAAAGCTTGAGTCCTAGTGCATCTTTTATTTTAGGAAATGAACCGCCTAACATCCAGATACTGAAACCTTTGTTTCTTGACTAAGGGATCTAGGAGATGCATTTAGCAGCATCCGGTGAACTCAGATGGTTAATAAAGAGTTCAGTTTTATCTCTCTCTATTTTTCCTTCCCTTGTCATTTCCCCTCTTAATAGTTCTTCCTGCTGCTTTACAACTTCAAGGGACATTTCAATTAGTGTTTTAAACTAACTCTCCAGCCTTCGCTCTAGAGAAGCTTGTCCACTACTGTGCTGACATTCAAAGGTAGCTATTCAAATCCCTGGCTTACCAGTCAGGTCAGGCATCATGGCCATTCTTGTGTAGTCGAACATTCATAATAAAGTGGTACAAGCTTGAAAATGCCAAGACACACTTTGAGACCTGCAGGAGGCCCCCAATGCACATCAGGCCTTACACATCAACATCTGGATGGCAACGCATGGAAGTGGGATACCACAGGCACACAGGGTGGTTTTTAATTAAAACTGAATGGCAAGCTTTTAGCAAGCTTTGCCTCCATCAAACAGACTGAGTCGAATGCCTTCAGTCCAAGTAAAAAGCCATTTCCTTACTTACACATTTCACAGGTTTTCATGACTATTTACTAATCACTGAAAAAGTCTAATGAAATAGAGCAGGAGCAAGCAGTATATGCACACACATTGCCCACCCTGCCCAGAAATAACAAGACCAGACACAGGTGTTGGGTTTAAAACTTGGTCACAACTTTATTAACTATTTAAAGTCATCCCCTAAAATACAAGGGGGTCTACCATAGTGCGATATTCTTTCATGTCCGGATAATCATCAATCTCCTGACATTTCCTATAGCAGGGCGAGCTGATTATTTCTGGATCATGCTGTCTACTGTACAGCATGCCTTCAGGTGCTCTGTGACTTGATACCCCCCAACCAACTATCCCACCGAGAGTCATGACCCTAAGCAGGGAGCCGTTTGGGAGATGGTACCTTGTAAAACCCACCTCTCATCTGACATCCGATTGTCAGAACCTGACAGAGAGATGGTCAAAATGTTGTCAACATGTGTCAATCCTGAACTCCTCCAAGCTTTTTTATCTCACTACCCACCATGGTATGGGGCTATTTATATGCCCCATGTCTGCCATCCAAGCTGAAAATTTCAGCTCAAAGGCCCCCTTGCAGGTCTTTCAGAAAAATGTCCATCCCTAACTCAGACATATGAACGCCATCGCCCCTGAGCAATGCAAGCTGGTGAAGTTTAAACCTGAATGTTGGATCAATGTACTAATCCAGACTGCATTGCACGACCTACCTCCCAATTCACTCTCCATCTGGAGCGATCTATCCGACTTCAAATGCAGTCAACTCTCCAGACCAGCCTAGGAATAATGTTCAACCAAATTATCCTCATTGAAGGAAAACTATCCTTCAATGTCTGAAGATCATGGACAATTTGTAAAATCAGAAACTTGGCTTTTCTGATTGTCAGATCATTCCCACCTAAATGAACCATCATTAGTGCTGTCCTCTGAAGATGTCGGCCACAAAGACTGGTGAAACATTAGGAAGAACAACCTTCAGAACACGGCCAAAGAGCCCAAAAAACCCACAACAACCGTTAGATGCTGCCATGAAAGCCTTTGCAAATACATCAAACCACCATTAGGTTGGGAAGTGCATGTTCAAAATTCAATAGGGCTAATCCCAGGAGCTCTGGCCATAACATACCCCTCTTTCCTTTCCATTCAAGAGAGGCAAAGGCTCCCAAACCTAAATTACGTCCCCAACCTGTTCTCACGGCATGCTTCATGGCCCAGTGAACATAGCTGTGGCCATACACCACCACTCGTAGCCGAGAAAAAGCTGCCACGAGTCCTGTAAAAGAGAAACAGAGTCAAATCTATACTGGTAGGGAATGCACATAAGGTTTGAATCTATGCAAAGATCATCTCCCCAATTTCTTAATTTGCTCCTCACCATAGCCCAGGTCAGCAGCTGTTGATGCTACACCAATGCAGAATGAATGAGTTCCAAATTTCTACCCCACAGTGCCTGCTTCACGAAGACCTCACAAAGTGATTGCCCAAAATTGATACCTTGTAAAGAGAGAACCATCTCTTCACATCTTCACTCTTACCCCTCTCTTTGGACCAACCTTCAATCATCTTTTTTAACCCTGAAGTCGTTGGCCAGATTTGGGTAACCGTGAGCCTTAGCATAAAATGCTAGGGAAGACATCTTGCCCTGAATGGTGTGTGGAGCCAAACCTTTAAAATGTAGGTGAACAACAAAGTGTTGCAAGTGGTCTACTGTTATAGGCCATGATCTGCCCATGCTTTCATTTGCACAAAAGGCAAAAAAAAAATCACAAAAAAGCACAAAAACAAAACTCTTCGCATGATGCTGCATAGCTGTGCCTGGTACTTGGAGCAATGGCTAAACTTACGGCCCTGTTGGCTTCAATTCTCCAAGGCTCCATACCTCTTGGGGCAATATCTCTGGTCGAAGTTGAGCCTCCAGGGCCAACGCCCTGAACCGGTCGATCTGTTAATGTGACAGGGCATCAGCCAGCTCATTCGCAACACCCGGTACATGACAAGCCTGAAAAACTATATTGTACTCCAGGCAACGTAATGTGAAGGCTCACACAACTCTCAAGACCCTCCATGACTTAGACAAGAGAGTTTTCACTACATGAACTACTGCCATATTGTCACACCAGAAAGTGACTGAGGAGTTGGCCCAAACCTCAGCCCATAGCAATAGAGCCCCCAGTATGGGGGGAAAAACTCTAAAAATGTGACATCACAAATGACTTCGGAGTCACTCCATGCCTCGGGCCACAAACCGGCACACCAATGGTCTGTGTAAGTAAATGCCATAGCCAAAAGATCCGGCAGCATCTGAGTGAACTTGGAAGGCAGCTCGTAAGCGAAGTTCATCTCTCCAAAATGAAATCCCATTGAACTGCTCCAAGAAACGCAACTGTGGCGTTCACCCAGTGTCCCCTGCTTGTTTTCCTCAAACCAAGGGTTCACTCTTGTGATGTTCTCTCTTTCCTTCGCTGCCACCAGTGGATTTCCTGTATCCACACTGTAAAAGACTTTAATCAGACACTTGCTGCCAACAGAACTTGTTTATTAAAAGATATTAGGTTGAATCTGAATCACAGATGCTCTTTTATCATTGTATAGAATCAAAATCATTGAAACCTCGTATATTTTGTTACACACTCCATCACCATTTGCCTTATTTACTCACTTTGACCAGCTTATCTTTATTAATATCAGTTCTCTCTATTTCTCTGACTACCTATCTCTCTTTGCTCTTCAACCTTTTCCTTCACACCTCGCACTCTCCTTCTCTAACTCACTAACTGACTAAATGACTAACTGAATGAATGATTCCCTCCCCTCCAGTCCTCTCATAGGCTCATGCAGCTGAGCTCCAGCTATGAGTGACAGGAGTGATGTGGACCTTCGTCATAGCAACCATGTGCAAAGTTCATATTTCATGTCTGCTGACATTTTTCTCATATGATGTGGCCTCTTTAAACCACTCATGGCTCTGATGAGCCTCCTCAAAAAAGCCCTGCCTAGTGCGATGACCTTACAGGCAAAATTAAGATGGCCAATAACCTCTTGCAATTCCTTCAAAGTAACTTTTTTACGCTGCAATAAGCTTTTGATCTGGATCCGCAAATCCATTAATTTAGCCTCAGGCAACTGCTGGATTGCTGAGCTGTATCCAGTTCAATCCGCAAAAAGGTAATAATTGTAGCAGGGCCTTCGGTTTTCTCGTCCACCAAGGGAACACCCAACTCCCTTGTGAGGATCAGAAACATCCTCATTAGGAAATCACATTGCCCTGATCCTGGTTTCTCACAAAAAAAGAAATCATCTAAATAATGGACAACATGGGTCAAGCCTGCCCTTTGCCTCAGCACCCACTCCAAAAATGAACTAAAGCCCTCAAAAGCAGTGGAGGAAATTGAACATCCCATGGGCCATATAAAACAGGTCCTCAAATTGAGAACCCAATAACTCGAAGTCATCAGGATGAACTGGCAGCAAATGGAATGCTGACTTAATGACAGCCTTCCACAGCTTAGCCCCATTGCCGCAGGCCCGAACCATATGTATTGCAGCATCAAAAGATGTGTACCTCACCATGCACAGTTCCTGTGGAATCATGTCATTGACAGATTCCCCTTCAGGGTATGATAAATGGTGAATTAAATGAAACTCTCCTGGCGTCTTTTTAGGGACGACTCCCAAAGGGGAGATACACAAATTTGGGACTGGAGACTCCACAAAGGGACCAGCTACCCTCCTTTCAGCTACCTCCTTCTGAATCTTCCATCTGACTACATCTTTCATGCCTCTGTCAGACTTTAAATTATTTGCCAAAGTTGTATATCTATTACCCTGAAAAGGGATTCTGAATCCCAATGTAAAACTGATTAACAAATAACTAGTGGCCTCACGAACTGGGGTCAGCTGCAGCCAGACCTCCAGTACTGCCACCTTAATTGGACTGGCGCCCTTTTGAAGCCTGGCTGGACCTGCAGATGGCTTCTTTGGTCCCCCTCTGTCTTTGCCTTCCCCTGTCCCAGGGTGACCTCTGAAGCAGGATATGGTACTGTGATTGCCCTTGCACAAGGAGCACATATGCCAGAATCTGCATGGCTTATGACTGCAGAAACCCTTCACGTTAAACTCCCAACAAACCAGGTGGGGTTGAACCCCCTAGCCCACCGAAATGTAGGGAGGATTAAAATTACTTGACCTCTGAGCCAATTGTCCACTATCAAAGCACTCATCTGACATGGGGTGAGATGGGGTCATTAGCTGTAGCCAGAGCCCCTGAACATCCTATGAACATTTGGGGGTTAATTGCAGCCCTCATTCTAAAACCTCAATCATAAAGCAGCTAGGCCGGGCCTGGGAAGTCCACATACGCTTGATAAATAAGGTCCAGATATTGCAAAAGGGCAAAAGCCCAGTCTGGATACACTTTAACTATGGTGCCAGCGTAAATTAAGATACCTGGCAGCCAGTTATCCCAGCACCTATCTGCATTTTTCTTCTTAAAATACTCCTTTTCCTGGTCTTCCTCTTTGCTGCCTTTCTTCTCTTCCACCCTTCTGTTCAACAGCTCGAATACATCTATGTATCGACCTTTTCAAATTTTCTCTATAGTGGCCAGTAAAAGGTGATCCCCTAAAGGCAAAGACTGGTCGCGCATGGCCGTGCGCTTCAGGCTACTGAGTTGTAGCCTGTGATTCGGATCACAGGGCAATTGAACTGGTGAGAAACGCCAGCAAAACCTGGCCCCAGGCATGTTGACAAACTCTGAGGGTATGGGGCCAGCCAAGGCTTCAAAGCTGGAGGAGGCCCCACCAAAGTGGGAGGGCTCAGCCCAAAACTATTACGTAGCATGCTAGGAACAGGCAGGAAACTACCCGGTAGAGAAGAACCCCCCCCAAGGCCAAATTCCCTCCATATATGGAGTTGGATACACCAGCTGCAGACAGCTCAACAGCATGCTGACTGGTACCCGGACTAGCTGCCTCCATGCCCATCTGCCTGCTGAGATTCCCGCCTGATCTTGTGTTGAGGACCTCATCCGGCAGCTGTTGTCCTGTCTGCTTCCTGGTTTATGTTGCTACTTCCTGCGTGCCTTCTTCTTCACTCACCATGGGTGCAGATGTTGAGTCACTTGGTGCTGAAGATGCAGCCCTGGCTCTGGAAGCTGCAGAATATTCTCTCTCCAAAAGAGTAATATGTGACATCATTATGTCACCCAATTATCTCAGCTTAGCTATTCTGCATGCTTTGGATTCCCTGCTTGGCCTCCTGGGTGTAGCAATGCCAGCTGCCTCCCTAGCTAACGACTGCTTCCTTTCCAGCTCACTTAATTTAGCTAGAATAGCACTGAAATCAGGCCACTCTTCCTTGTCAGATGAAGAAAGTGCTGGAGTCACTCTGGCAGGAATCCTCCGCTTTGCTGGCTGTTTACCTTTTTATCCACCCTGTCCTTTTTTGATGCCATATTAGCTAAGTATCAGAAATATCAATAACTGCTGCCCACAGTATGCCAAATGAATTTATCTATACCAACCTAGTGACAAATATTTGTGCTCTTATATTAAATTATTTCAAATGACCAATCCTAATTCTTTTAGTTAGTTTGTTTATTTAGTTAGTTAATTAGTTACTAATAATTTTATTATTCCCCCTTTTTAGTTTTTTTTAGTTTTATATACAGTGGACCATCGACTTACGGAATTAATCCATATTGGAATGGTGGCCGCAGGTCGAAAAGTCCGTAGGTCTAGGGTCCATTTCCCATAGGAATGCAGTGAAAACCCTGTAATCCGTAACCAACTGAAGAAAAAAAAATACCCCCCACAAAAAATAAAAATAAATACACCTTACCGGTTCGAAGCCTCCCAGGGGTCTCCTGCCGCTGCCCTTGCCGTTGCTCAAGGCCTCCAAGGGCTTCCCTGTTGCTGCCAGAGGCCTTTCTGAGGTCCCCTGCCTCCTTGGGCTGCCTGTGTTTTTTTTTAAGCATGGGATGTGCAAGCTCTCTAACCCATTGCATTCCTGAGTAAAGGGCACACAGATTGAGGCTGACCCACCCTATCCTCGCCTGTGACATTATTTGTGCCTTTCCAGTTCTCAGCGAAGTCTTGAGAATGGGGAAAAACAAAAGGCAAGGCCAGATCATAGACCACATCATAAGGCAGGGCAGACTGATACTACTAACAGCCTACAGAGCTTTCTTTTATTCCTCTCCTTTTTCTCTGTTCACCCTAATGAATGCCAGGTAAAACATGAGGGATCTGTTGTGGTGACATACCACCCTGTTTATGTCTTCCTGCCCCACTCCATGGTCATGCCAGAAATGCTTAAATACTCTGCTTTGGTTCATATTCATATATTTGTTGAACAGAGCCACTCTCCTACTTTTTACACATTATCATGCCTTTGGTTTTCTTAACATTCATTTAAAGTGTCTCCATTAAAGACTGGGGAAAAACTAGGTGGGGGAGGTCAATAACCAGATTCTGGGAATTGTGGTCCAAAAAAGTAACTTTTCCATGCTCTGATTTCCATGTGTGGTTTCTAAACACAACTCAGTGGAAAGACATCTCAGATGAGTTCACTAGGCCTCATGCTATGCTTTCATGTTTCCTGTACATCCAAACAGCCCATGTTTTCCAGGCTTCCATTGGAGGCATTCCTGTTACACACAGTAATTAAAAACAGAAAGGTTTGTATTGAAGGACAGGCTATTTTTACTTGGGGGAAGAATGCATGAACACTTTTCCCCCCAATGTCCATTTCATCCTATGCACTTCTCCTCTGCTTAATAGGCCTCATTCCCAAGCAAGAGTTAACCTCAAATAATTAACAGTTTCACTAAAGAACCTTCTATGAGAGTACTAAAACAGTCTTTGCCCAAATGACTATACCCTCCATGATTAGATATTTATATTTTCTGTTCCCGGATAACTTGAAGAAGATTTAATGGTCTCTGAGAATAAAACACAAGCAAATATGCCCATAAACGTTCCAGTTGTATAAACTAAGAATTCACAGCAACCAAGAACTTACTTACCTCATGTATGCTATGTGGATGCTTTGCCTTTTCATATAGGCTGGGGATGTTTGTATATATAACACCCATCACTTTCTGTATATTATTTAATTTAGGCTGTGGTGATATTTTGTTCCTGCTCGCTTCCAGGCTTCTACAGCTGCTACCAAACTGTTTAGATTAGCTCATTTACTGCTAGGTATTTTATTATTATTCTTCAGTCATGTGGGAACAAGAAGGCTGAACCCTCACCATCTATACAAAGCTCATTCACCAACAGAATATTCTTTCTCTCAGACATCAGATATTGACACAGCATTTGTCAGCCAACTGGCTCGCCCTGCTATGATTTCAACAGAGCTGAAAAGGAGAGATAATGCTACTGATTTGACCCAGATGTAGCATAATTTGACCCAGACTTTGGGCCCTAGGGAATCGCAGGATCAAAGAGCTGGAAAGGACCTCAAAGCATAATCTACCCCAGCTCTCTTTTCCAAAGTGACAGTGCTTAAACCACCCCTTTAAAAAGCTTATCTACCCTCTTGTTAAAACCTTCTCATGAAGAAGATTCTGCAGTCTCTAAGTCCATGAGGTTTATCATTCAGCTTCACTTAACTTTGGGACTCCTGTCCCAAATACTCTTCCTTGAAGTTAAATACTGTTGATTTCAGGAGAACAAGCTTCAAAGTTTTGCCTCAGAGCCAAAGAAGGCATGGCGGTGAGCATGCCACTGCTGAAAATGGCAAGTCCACTCTAGCCGGCTAGAGTGGACCGTTGGTCCAGATAGGCGGGATAATAATTAATTAATTAATTAATTAATTAATTAATTAATTAATTAATTAAATAAAAAAATAAATAAATAGATAGATAAATAAATCCCACACAGTTTTCTAGCACAACTTGCCTTATATAATGTCTTCATGACATTTTAAGCATACATTCAGACCACAGAGAGAGAGAGAGAGAGAGAGAGAGAGAGAGAGAAACTCCAGCTATCGCTCCAGTCAGGGAAAGGTGCACAGAAATGTGGGACATTTGTGGTATCATGATGCAGGTTGTACTGGATCTTGTGCAGGAGAAGCTAGAGGACCAGATACCACTTCCAGCATTGCTCACACATGTACTGACACATTTATTTTGGCTCTTAAGTTTCATGCAAACATTTCCAACAGAAAAAATAGCTTTCCATATTGTGAGTCTTCCTTTTATCTCTCTTGCAGTTGAGACTTCTTGTCAATGGCTCATCAGACATTCTGATCAGATTTCGCTTTCAGCTACATCTAAAAACAAACTGGTTTCTAAAGGAGGCAAACATGTATCTGACAATAAGACTGAAAACTTACATTCATCCCCTTTCACATTCGCCGTAGCTAGAAAATATGACAGGAAATCACTTTTGTTTTGTTTTTGTAAAAAAAAGGCATTAAAATGTTTCAAAACTATGTACCAGTTCCCTCCCAAACCATGCCAGAAGGGTGTGGGAATTTAAGAGATTTTGTAATTCCGTTTGGTGATACTTCTTCTGCTGATACTTCTTCTGGTGCTGAGGCATAATGTTTCATGCCTCACATGGACCTGCAGTGCCAACGCACAGAGTGTAGACTGACAAATCTAAAAAACTGGCACAAGTAACATCAACAAAAGCAGAGAGTGGGAAAGGACTTGAAAGGTCATATAGTCTAACCCTTGTAAATGGAGAGGAACTGTTGTTCCAGCATCTCTTACTGGTCATCATTCAGCCTCAGCCTAAACAAAAATTTAACCAAAACGTATATACCACTTTCCAAGGAAAAGTGTTCTCCCATCAAACAGAGCTGAGGGAACAGGTATATCCACTGTTGACAAAACTGTAAATGGGAGACCGGGTCTCAAGATCTATAAAAATGTTGACAATGCATATTTTATTGTTATCTAAAAAGCTTACGCTCGATGTGTCTCATGTTAATCCACTTTGGATTAACGTTAGAGCTGGTATAGACCAAATAAGAAGCAAAAGTTGTAAAAGCGTGCTCCTGAAGAAGGCCACCATCGAAACGCATCAAATCTGAGCTTTTTATATATGAACAAAACCTGCGTTACCAACATTTTTATACATCTTGAGTCTCAGTCTCCTATTTGTACTTCTGTCCCCATCAAACCAACCATACTATAAGGAACATTTTCCAAATGTTTGGTCTAACAATGTAATAATAATAATTTCAAAACAATTCTGAAAACCTTTTCAGGGTTTTCTAAATAAAATATTCAGAAATGGTTTACCGTTTCCTTCTTCTGGGGGCATTGTGGGACTGTGCTTAAAGGTTAGCTTTTCAGGGATGCACAGTACGAATTGAACTTCCAACCTCTGGCTCCACAACCAGATACCTGAGTTACTGAGATATCCAGCCAGCTCTAAGAATATAACAAATACTCCTCCATAACAAAAGAAGGTGTCTCAACACATCAGGATACCTGTTGAAAAAACTGGCAACTGCTGCGAATTTAGTTGCTTCTGTATGAGAGCAGAAAGATCAGCATTTTTTCTCATCATCATCAGTGTTAGTAAATCAGTTCAAAACAAAACTATTACATTTTACACAAAGGACTTTGTCTTCTGTGTAGGAATCTTTGCGTTCTGTGGAAAGCCTGCTCCATAATTTGTTTTTCCCTTTTTTGGGTCCAGAAATGTTTACAATGCACCAAAGCTCACATAATCTTGCCCAGCAGGGAGAACAATTCTGAAATTCTTTGTTTTTACTTGTGAATATGAAATAATAATATTTTAAACATATTTTTAAAAAATACATCTCTAATCAAATGCCATTTCTTGCAAGTTGAACATAATGATTTTATGTCCCCTGGTATAACATGGAATCTGTCTGACATTCTATCAAAATGGTGGCTATCATATGGCCTCTTATTTCTATACTTTCCTTGATTTCCAGCCCCTTCCCCTTGGGACCAGATCTCTAGGTCTCTCACCAACTTTGTCGTTGTTCTCCACACATCTCTCAGCTCCTTCATGCTCCTCTGAACAGAGTTCTTCATTTCTCACATGCTCATTCCCTCTCTTTTTGGCCCTTCTCCCGATACATACACTTCAGTTGTGTCACTGTCATTGTCATCCAGAAGAATCCTTGGAGAGGAACATAGTGTCTATTGGAAGTGTAGGATCTTGAGTCACTAGCACTGCAGTGATTTTATCATCACGTGAACACCAGCGGGCAACAGTACTGCAAATAGCTAGGTGAGCAGGTTTAGGATTACATGCTCTAACTTCTTATGAATCCTTTCTATATTTTTTATAATTAAATACATGAGATATTTGAGCTCATATCTAGAAGGTTGTCCATGCTTCAGAAACAAACATTCTAAAATTAATGTTCTCTTCCTCCTCCTTCTCCTGTTGTTCCTCCTTATTGAATGGGTGGTTTTGGATGAAGAAATGGCACTTCCTTCTAAATGCTGGAGTGAGGTACTAAAAACCGCTCAGTTTAAAAACTGTGTTCTTTTGGTTATTGGTGGTTTTCATCTTTCTCTTTCTTCTCTCTGTCACTATTATTTTGTTCTTTCCAGTGTTTATTAACGAAGCACAGTAGTACTCCTGGATATATGTTCAACTACCTTCTCTGTTTATTTAAGATGCTAACATGAATCAGAATAGTAAACTAATGAGGGATTAACCTGAGACATTCAAAGGTGCACACCGTTAGCTAATGAATTTTCTCCCAAAGCATGCAAATTGACAGTGCCCTTTTGACATAAATGCATAATTTATTACCTAGCCATTTAATTGCAGTCATGCTTCTGCTTACTTAAAACTCCAAAATGTTGCATTTTACTCTACACACATGAACACCATGTGCACACATAAATGTATATATGACACTAGCTGTAACTGTGGGAGGAACAGGGGTCAAACTGTAAATCCACTCTTTTTTAGAATTTCCATCTCTTCTCATTGACATCTGGGGTAGAAACATTTCTGCTCTCATTTACATGCATTAAAGAGTGCAATTATAAAGCCATCCTTTATCCAGCAAGCTCAAAATGCAAATATTGGCTCTTGGCTGAGTTTGGAGATTGGTTTGTGCAAGTGAATTGCAATTTAACAGAGACGACTATGCTATTACTGATTTCCTTAAATTAATGTAATTATTATCTGGCTAATTAGCTGGCAAAGTGACTTGTTCTGTTATTCATTAATTGTGAACATTTTTCCTGAATGCAACAGGATAAATGGAAATCCATCTCTATGCTGCACAAATACTGATGAGGCAGAACACACCATCTGTGAAGAGTAGCTATGATTTCTTCTGTCCCTCTCTCCCTGTGTGTGTGTGTGTGTGTGTGCGCGCGCGCGCACGTGCGTGCGTGTGTGCGTGCGCGCGCGTATGCACATGCACGCACATGTGTGTGTCCCTCTGCCTCTCATTCTTTCTTAAGTATCTTTGTCAGTCTTTGCCTATGGAAACAGAATATGCTTTTATTTATAATGGATGTACAGGAACAAATATGACGTGCATTGCACAGCTCTGGCAGAAGGGTTAACAAATACAGAATCTGCAACATGAACAAACATTTTCAAAGAATTACATCAGGGAAAGAAACTCTTTGTGTGTACATAGAAGGGGAAAATATCTGATGATGACAGATCAAAACCATGTTGCCCATCGCATTGAAGCTTCCTGTGAGATGGCTCTCCTTTGGCCAAGAATATTTTACTAAACTGAAAGCATTACTACAGCTCCTCTACATTACATTTCTGATGGCATGCCAAGACCTTTGGATTCAAGAAGGCCTGAGGCAACTAAGTTTACTTGCACCCAAAAGGATTTTTTTACTATCTCAGTGCTGTAATTTCTCTGCCACGTTTGTTTTAAAATTGTATTTCAAAAGTTGCTATGCTTTTATTCATCTTAGACTAAATCCAGTTGTTAGTTCCCATTAAAGTAAATCTTGAAAATGATGAGTGTGACTTCTTAAATCAACACTAATGCAAGTCCTGCTTAGTCAGTAGGTTTACTTTCAGTGATTCCATGCATCTAATCTAGTTGGAACCAACAGTCAGATTTAGCCTTTTATATCTTAATAGCATTTGTTCTATGTGATTGTAAAGATCCTTATTTTTATAAACAGTATAAAAATCGGCCAAAAAGGAACAGCAAAATCTAGCAAAAGTTAGGCTGATACTTTTTAAAAGGAACTGCTTTCTATAGCTAATTCTATTTAAATGGGAAAGATGTTGGCTGTCATCATTGAATTCAGCCCCATTGAATTCAGTTGTGCAAGTTGTGATGAGATTTGGGCTGGACTTTGCTATAAATAAATATAAATCCTGTAATAAAGATAGGAACCCCAGACTCACTAGGGGCCACAGATTGTGGCCAGAGTGGTGGCCTGATCATCCAGTGGCATCATCCAGGACCCTAAGATGACAGCACCACGTGGCCATGTCACAGGAAGCCCACCACATAGCCAGATCCCGTTGACATGTCCAGATTGGCCAGCACAATCAGGGAAGGTAGAGCTCCAGGTTGGCAGACCTGAGAGTTGGAGTTTTCACTCTGATCTGCCAGCAGGGTATAAATAGAAGAATTGAAGTCCTGGAAGTCTCAGTTCCAGTTGGCAATGTTCCTCCTCGTTCACCTTATTAAGTGTGTCTATATGCATTTACTTGGGGATGTTCTGAGTTAGCATTGTTTAGTATTTTTCTTTTTCAGTTCTTGTCACAACTGGGTTGGTGGTTTCGGGCATTGGGATGGATCCAGGTTGTTGAAAGGCTGCAGTCAGGGACCTGCATATTCTGGTCAGCGAGGAATCCCTCCACCAAGGGCAGAGGCCATGGGCTGTTCCAGCTCGGGGGGCAGGGATAGGGTGCCAGGGAGCCACAGAGTGGCATTCACCTGTGTAGTCTCCAGAAAGCTTCCATTCCAGGATTGTCTCACAGAAAGGATGTGTGAACACATTGGTTTACACTGAGGTGGGGGCATTCAAGTCTCCTGATGAACTGGATCTGACCCAATGCTTGGCTAGAAATAATAGCTGTTCTAATCAATAAAGTCGTGGCCTTTTCCATTCTACTTAATTTGTGTTGTGTGTGTAATATTCATAGGACCAGGCCTGCTTAGCTGTAGGCCAACAAAGGAATGGTAACACTGGATACAACATTTTCTGTTGACAGGCAGGATTCTTCATTAAGTGAACTCACTGGCCATCAGAAAATAATCTCCATTTTCATGGATTAAAACTAACAGCAGAAAATATTTTCCCCTGCTGCTGTTCTTTTGGTAATAGCTCAGGAACGTAGTTCTGGTTTTGCATCAGATGGCAGAAACACACAGGGCTGCCTTATTGAATGGAGTGTCTTTCTGTGCATCTTGTGACTCCATCGGTCACTGCACGTTGGCTCTTCTTGATAAGCGCCCAGCAGAACTGAAAATGGCTACAAGTGATTTGTTGACATGGCCTAAAAACGGTTACGTGCATTTGCTGATTCTGCTAATAGGCACGACTATCCAGACTGTTGGAAGGATGCCTGCTCCACAGAATTAACCAAACAATTCTACAGACTGGTTACCTTAGGTTAGAGATAATGAAGTGGCTGAGCATTCTCTCCCTGTCCCTCACCCCTCCAATTTAACACTTTATAACAAGGCTCACAGGTAAAAAGACCTAGCAGAGAAACACAGCCAGGGACTCATGGGATTGCAAAGCAACTTATCACTTCACCTTTCCTTCCACCAACTACCAAGAATGGCTACGGAGTTAAGGAGCATGGGTTCAGTTCCTCACCTGTCCTCAAAAATTATTGTCCTCAAATGTTTTCTGTTTTCTTCTGTTCTCTACAATAGAAGCAAAGGAGAAACAGAGATGAGTTTCTGTGCAAATTGAGTAAAACAGAGCCCAATAATGTTTGGATGGAAATAGGTATTCGTGTAAATAATTCAACATGCACAAAACCAGGATGATTGCTTCTATCACTGACACTCAAAGATTAGATGACCAGAAGAGGTAGTTTTGCCTCTTTCTAAATAATCAGCCAGTTGTTCTTTGCTTGGTATGGAATAATGTACTTCATTTCTCAAACAGGACGGACATTAAGGTTTGGGGACAGTATCTGCAAGTTGTGGAGAACTTGACAAGAAAAAAAATGTGCACCTTGTTTTGCTTTCATCTGGATGCAAGGAATCTTGTAGGGACTGAACTTTTTTCAGAGTGATATCACATCAAGCCAAGGCTTCCTAAATTAGGAGCAGCTAGTCCTTTGAGGTCCAGGGACTGCTTTTGTAATCACCCCTCCAAATGTTCTCATAAATATGGCTAGGGGTGGGCTTAACCAAAAAACTCCTGTGTATCCTTCTAGTGGTGAAAACGATAACAATGCTAATAAAGTTGAAAAAAAGGGGGCAGTGGGGAGGAATGCTGAAGGCTTTCAAAACATGGGGGAGAGGAATATCTCCACTTCCACCCCAGAGGACTGCATATAGCCCATGGGTTGCCTGTTGCCTACCCCTGGTCTAATCTAATAAAAACAAATAATTTAGTGGGTACCTCTTATATTGCTACTAAAGAGTCAAACACGTACCAGTTTATGTTTATTTGTAAATTCACACCAAGTTTCATCACCAAAACAAAGTTTTCTTTAATTTATTACATACAAAGAGAGGGGCATCAATGAGCAAATGAAACAAGTGAAGAAAAAATAAAACTAATCTCTCTACATGATTATATGAATGGTATTACAAGCCAGCCCTATAATTACAACTATTTATTTATTTATTTATTTGTTTGTTTGTTTGTTTGCTTGCTTGCTTGCTTGCTTGCTTGCTTGCTTGCTTGCTTGCTTGCTTGCTTGTTTGTTTGTATCCCACTTTTCTCGCCAGACGGCCCATGGTGGTTGTGTAACAAGATCACATTTTACATTGGACGACAGTGCAGAAGGGCAACGTGAGTCACAAGTCTCTGTTCTGACAGCTTTTGTCGTCAGTTGCCTATTTTTCCCAAAGGAGTAACCTGTTGATACTGACCCAATCATCGGTAATGTGGTTGACAGTTCCCAAGGTCCAACAGTTAAGTAACCATGTCACATATGTTTTTTTTTTAAAATAAATTTTATTAAGTTTTTTTAACATACAAAAAGCCACAAGATACCAAAAAAAGAAAAAGAAAACCAAAACGGAGAGACGAAAAGAAATGAGAAAAAAGAAGAAAAAGAAAATCATATGGCAAAGAAAAAAAAACAAAAAACCTAAATTACCCTTCTATCTAAAGTTCCCCCCCCTTGGAGTCAGAGATTCCAGCCTCATTAGTCCTCTGTTCTCCCTACCTCTGTTTATAGCATATACTAAACTTTATAACACACCTTTCCCATGATTCTGAATTCAATCCTCATGGTTCTGTCAGCTCATCTCTTGTCTTCAGAGTGGCAGTTGGAGCATGACAGGACCATTATGGAGAGTGATATGTGCTGGTCAGCCTGCTTTGCATCACCTAAGCTAGTTTAAACAACAAGGAATATTGCTGGGATGAAGGAGGTAAGAAATAAGCAATGTTAGTAACTTTTGTGTGATCTTATATTGCTCAATTAACAAGAAGTCTATGGGAGGTAACAGGGACAACAGATTCACACACATATGGTAATGAAGAGTCTCTGAAGAGTCCAACTATAGAAGGAAGAGAGAGAAGGAGAGCAGGAGAGATTGAGAAGGGGGAGGAATGTCCATGCATGGGAGAGAGAGAAGGAAAGATGTCTCACAATGCATACAAAGGGGAAAGAATGAGAATGTGGATGCAAGCATTTTCCCATCCCTAGTGTGTGGATGGTGGACAAATGTGGACTATGGAGTATTAATGGCAGAAACTGAGTTATCAACAAGGTTTGTCTATTGTAGAGCCTGTCAGGAAAGACAAGAGTACAGTATAAGTACAGAGATTACAAAGACAAAATATTTCTCATCTGTGCCTTCTCCTCCAAAGCTCAACACATGGTGCAGCTCCATCCTCAACTTTTCCTCCTTCATGGTACTACAGAGTCCTAACTATGGCACAGCGCAGTGTAGGATCCATGTATGTATGTATGAGGCCGACATTATCTGCATTATGTGTTGGATGAATCTTTTATTTTTTAAAAAAAAAAGCCATAAAGAAAACAGCAATTGTGAAGAGCTGTGTGGCGGAGAGCAAGAGAAAGAGAAAGACATCATCAGCACAATTTTGGCGAGGTTACTGAGGTGGAATGCCTGCCAGTTCTGGCTTACATATTCCTTGCTCAGGGCCTCATCATGTCTGGTTCAAATGTGTTTTCTGCTACTGTTAATATCCCAGGAGGCTCTGTTCTTCTCTCATGCTACTGTCCCATGACTGATTCATTTATAATCCCATATAGGTGCAGAGAAAGAGCATCTTCACACCAGCAAGAAAGACAGAATTTTCTCATTGATTTACTAGCAATATTTGAGTCAGCAGGCCTTGTCTTTTCAATGCCATGGGCTCATTCAATTCTTTTCCCCACTCCAGTTGTTGTCAGGAGCTCCATATGTACATGGTGAGGAGCACTATTTCTTTGATGCCATCTAAATTATAACTAAATCAATAGCATACTAATGGAAGTTTGGGGATAGGAATGAGAAATAAGAGGAGACTGGGAACAGAAGAAAGATGGCACAAGTAGTAAAAACTTGTTACTATAGCTTACCTGCTTAAAAATGGAGACTAACCTTTAAAACTGTGCTGAAAAGAAGAGACAGCCATGGATATTCCTGAGCACAAAGACCATAGAAAAGTCTCAGCTTTGAATTAACTCCTGTTAATGCTGGGCTGAGCTGTTGAATGTAAGGCTCCCCCAAACCTGGAAAAATCTGGAAATTAGGAAGCCATGTATTCCAGAATCCTTTTGCTTAATGTACTGAATTGCACTAGAGTAGGCCCATTGAATCAATGGGGTTTTGGTGAGCCAACTTCTTTGTAAGTCCCATTGGTTCAAGTGAGCATACTCTGTGACTAACTGTGCTACAGTAAGTTGCAGTTAGTGAAGGCCCATTTGAATCAATGGAACTTACAGAAGAGTTGATTCACCAGGTGCTATTGATTCAATGGGTCTACTCTAGGCTAAGCAACAGGATTTTGTCAAATGGTCATGTTATTTTTAAAAAGGAAAGAGTGACAATTATCTTTAGGGGAAGAATGAGCTCCAAAATGTTATGTTGTGTGGTCTAAGGCTGATGAAAGTTGCAGTCCAACAACAACTGAAAATGTTCCAGTTTCCTACCCATGCTTCAGAGCAAAGTTGAAAAGAAATGGCATTTCTGCCTCCTCTTACAAGTCTATTGAAGTGCTGAGTGTGCAAACATTGAAAAGTCCAGATCAAAACCTTGGAGAATGTCTTGATCAAGGCCATTCAGAAGAGGGATCTTCAAAGTGCATCCTGTAAGCTGCATGGGACCCTCCCAGGAGGCCAAAGGTGATCTTCAGTAGCCTTATTTATTTATTTATTTATTTATTTATTTATTTATTTATTTATTTATTTATTTATTTATTTAACTTATATGCCGCCCACACTATGTCCCACCACAATTTTTATTGTGCATGGGGGCGAGGATATGTGCCAGGCTTGGAGACCTTTTGAGTTGTTTTAGGCAAATGGAAAATGGCCAACGCTTATTTCTAGTTGGGTCTAGACCCTCCTTTCCCTAAAACAGATGGCAAAAGATACAGTGAAATTACCTCCATGGGGTGACATGGGGCTTTTCAGTTGAAGGAAATGGATGTGTTTGTGGAGGGACAGGATCTGTAGAAAGAGGGGACAGCCCCTCAGAAGTCTTCAAGTTATTCACCCCTCTTTTGGAAATAGGATAAGTTCAAGCTGATCTGTCCTCTAGGGAAAGATTTTAATGAAACAGGAGCTTATTTGCCGGAAAATGTCCACTGCCAAATGAATAACTTGTGATCTACCAATACTGTATGGACACTTCTTGATTTCTTGGTTCACAAAGAGTCAACAGACATAGGTTTTAAATGGGTTTTTCCATGTTTGCCACAGAATTTCAGTGGATAACTGTTACAAGGCCATTAAAGGGAACACAATGTTTGATGTGAATCATTTTCTTCCCCCTTATTGCCACCTAATTTCTTTAGCACTGTTTGCCTCACAGTTTTTAAGTGTACCTTGGCGGCTGTATGGTTCCAGTTTCTGGAGGAATCATAGTTGCATTCTCTCCTGTTCTGCTCTGGTCAGGGATAGTATAAAACATATTGCCACTTGGGGCAAAGGACAAGATGGTACCCTCTTCCCATTCTATGTACTAGAAGGCAACCAGATGGGCAGTTAAATCCTATTTCAACAACCGTGTCTTCTACCACAAAAGAAAGAACAGGCTGGTTTACGGGGTCTGGGACAAGCTATGTGGTATACACAGCTCTGTCCTCTAAGGGGACCAGACTGTCAAAGGCTCAGAAGACAGAGCAGTTCCTGCTGCCAGTGTCCCCAGCAGCTGTGGCATGAGATGTCTGCCTCACTTTGCCTAAGGGCAAGGCTGGCCCTGGTGCTGATCCTCCAAAGGAATCCATGCCTGACCTATAAGCCACAGATGCCCTATGAACAGGACCTACTGTGAGCTTGAGTGTGAATGCCATCTAAATAAATATAAATCCACTTTCGATGTTCCTCTGTAAGCAATATGGGCTTGCGGACCAGAATTCCAAAACCAGGTGTGATTAATGCTTTTGTTTTGTTTGACCTTTTTTTTCCTTTTCTCTCCCCACTTCCTTTTTATCGATCGCTGTAAGCTACTATTGCTTGTCTATTGTGCTGCCAGGAAATGCCATTAAGTTACTTCTAACTTTAAAAATTACTATTGATTAGCAAATAAAAACGAGGCACATTCAGCACAAATTCATTTATAGCCTCTGCTGTATTGGTTTTCTAGGATTTCATCATTCTGTTCACTCTGTTATTTTTTGAACAGATTCTGCCTGCCTGTACGATGACTTCCCAAGGTATGCCCA
Source organism: Pogona vitticeps (assembly GCF_051106095.1). Lineage (NCBI taxonomy): Eukaryota > Metazoa > Chordata > Lepidosauria > Squamata > Agamidae > Pogona > Pogona vitticeps. The sequence continues at coordinate 51,954,923 of NC_135783.1, forward strand.
ATTGCCCCCCCCAAAAAACCCCACTAATGCCTATCTATGTTCCATTCATTTCTCAAATAAAAATGCATTTTATGGTATGGTATGGTGTGGTACAGTATTTTGCTGAGTCAGCATATTTCACAAATGTTAGCAGCTTTGCGGCTTCTGAGATTCCTTGCAAGATGATGCACCTGTTCTCCAAACTTTTGAGGCTTATGGAGTTTCTTTTAATAATAATCAATATTTGCACATATGAGCAGCTAAAATTGCAAAACACAGAACAGAATATGTACAAACGTCCTTGCAATTGGAGGCATACAAAAATATATAAAATTCAGAGGCAGCTCATGGCCAAAGAGCAGTACAACATGCTGGTAACCAAGGGCAGGACATCTAGAGGTTTTCAGATCCCTGTTCTCAGCAGGGATACCAGCCATGTTTGAGTGGTTAGTATGATAAACATTAAGTTGATTCTTCTCACCCTAATCTATGGTGCCACCCATGCAACAGCTCCAGCAGACAAATGAAGCTCTTCTATTTATCAGAGTGAGTCATCTTATTACAGGTATGGTGTAAATGTAACGGGAAAAGCTTGATTTTTAAAAAATATTTTCTAAAAGTCCTCTTTTTTAATTCGACAAAATTCAAAGAATACATCAAAGTTAATAATAATAATAATAATAATAATAATAATAATAATAATAATAATAATAATAATAATAATAATAATAATAATAATAATTTATTGTCATTGTAAGTATATACACATACAACGAAATTCACAGACACCCAGAGACCAGACATATGCACACAAATAAAATTCCCCAAACACTCCCCACCCACTAAAAGTCCCCCACTAAAAATACAAACATCTAGTTGTGGTGAATATAGCCTGTAGCTGATTACTCCCCAATAGATGATGATGATGATGATGATGATGATGATGATGATGATAATGAATAAATTAGTAAATTATATACCTTGTTGCTGCCTATCACAACAACAAATAATAAAATACAGGTACAAAGACTTTTTGTTAGGTCCTTTTATTTGGGCCTATGCCCCTGGTTAAACTCATAGATTTTCTGCTTCATGTTTGATTTGGATAAAAATTAGCCAATGTTCATTTGGCCCAGCCAAATATATATATTTCTGTGATAGAGAACTGAACACCACACACTGCAATATAATATTTATTTATTTATTTATTTATTTATTTATTTATTTATTTATTTATTTATTTATTTATTTATTTATTTATTTATTTATTTATTTATTTATTTATACCCCGCCTATCTGGACTACTCGTCCACTCTAATAGTTGAGGTAACCAATATTTACTCAAAAGATATATATTTGGCTGGGCAAAATGAACATTGGCTAATTTGTATCCAAATCACTTGAGTTGGGTGGAAATGTCAATCTCTGCAGAAGTACCTTTCAGAAAATAAACAGCAATTCCTTATTTGTTTTCAGAAATATGTTGAATACACACACACACTCAAAAAATACTGGACATGAGCTGAAGAGATCATGTCTTACCTGAAGAAAAGAAGAGGAGGAGGAGAAAAAGGAGTAGAACAGGTGAGGGGATTATATATTATATATATATGCTGTGATGATCCACATTTCAGACTGAGCCTAAGTTCTGAGGCCAGAATCCCAAGGGGTTGGTTGGCTGAAGTCTTTTGGTCCATCTGCAGAACTGGAAGGGTGGCACATCTCCATTCTGCTGCACGTTTGCTGCAACTTAGCTCTGGAGGTCTGAGAAATCATTTTTGCTGAAGTACATCTAGAAGATTATCACTTCCTCTGAAGAAACTGGATGCAGTCTTTAAGCAATGTGAAAGACTTCACGAGGGATTGGAGAAGGAGTATATTTTATTACACTGGTGTCAAAGCAATTGGTTATAGATCTGAATTTGAAAATGACAACCTGCCTGGAAGAATAAATATATCCCTAGAAATCAGAAGTTAGACCATTTCTCCACCACCGTTTCATAGCAATTAAAGCTAACATTTGGGGAAAAAAATAAGTGTGTCACCTCCCAGTAACACATAATAACACGATAACTTGCATCCTTAGGAACCTCTGCTGAAAAAAGGTCAAGGCCTTAAGTCTGGAGATACTAGAGGCATCATCAAAGCTGACAGTCCAACTTCACACATCGGACAGATTTAGCAAGTGCATGAAAAGCTGAGAGACGTGATGCCTTTACATCTTCATGCTGTAAGATTGTGAGAAGAAAAACATGCCACTTTCTGTTTGTTTTTAGCCTGCATTTTCCCCAGTCTTGCTGTTGTAAATCCTCTCAAACGTTATGTTCATTCAGTCTCACAAGCATGTCAATTGAAAAGAACCGCTGTATAGCTCAGTTGTTTGTCTCTGGCTGCAAAGTCAGATGTTACGAATCTGATTCCTCACTGTGCCTCCTTGTCAGGGGCTGGACTTGATGATCCATAGGGTCCCTTCCAGCTCTGTAATTGAAGAGTTACTGTGTCTGCTCTGCACAGCATCCGGAATATTTCAGCATTCGTTCAAGGAAAAGACTAATGCTGTTATTTTTCAAACAAATTTTATTTTTCAAATAATCTTCCCTTCACAAATGGGGCTCCTAAGCCCTCACATCTATTTTTGAAATAAATGTAGGATAAATAACTGCCATTATTTATGCCTGCTTTGTTTCTGCCCACTCCTGCCCTCTTAGATTTTGTTTATTACTTTGGTCCTTGCTGTGGCTGCTCTGAAGGGCATCCTACCTTTTAAAAGATCATTTTCATATCTGACTCTGTTTTACCATTTTCTCTGTATTGCAACCAAATAGCTTATTGTTCTTCCTCCCTTCACAACAGACAAAATGATAACTTTGCCTCCTGAACTAGAACTCAAAGCTTATCTCAAAATGGGGGATAAGGGGAGAGACACAATAATCCTTTTCTCTGGAAATGTAAAGCTTCAAGACTGTCATTGTCTCTCACTTAAGCACATTATTTTAAGCACATCCAGGTAGAATAAACTGTGTCACCTTGAAGTTTCACATTTATTACAGTAAGTTTATTTCACTATAGGCAGAAATGCATATTGAAGAGAACCCAAACAAATAGACATCAATAGCAGGTTTTTGTTTTGTTTTGTTTTGTTTTTTTAAGGGATATGCACTGCCTTCAGATAGAAATATAAAAATAAACTGAATCCAGATATTTGTGAATTTCTAGAGTGACCAGAAAGCAGAGCAAAGATCCCAGGGACATTAACAGGGCAGAGTGGTGTGGCACACATCCATTGTGTTAAGTACAGCACTCAAGCATCAGAATTAAAAGTGGTGAAAGAATAAAAATTAAGAAGATGCTGGGTTGGTGGCAAAGGAGGAGAGTGGTTTTTAATTTAGATATGAACCTTGCATGTCTTTCCCGCTTGACAGGTATTGATTAAACCATCAATATCTATACTGTGACCATAGCACCACTCATTTCAGGTCCAGTAATGAGGAACAATTGGGGGAAAGAGAAAAGACAACAAACGTAGAGAAACAAAGGTTTCTTCAAAACCTGCCCTTATTGTACTGGACTTCGACCATGAGTTCATCATTTACATAGATGCATCGAATGTGGGACTGGAAGCCGTGCTGTGCCAAACAGAGGGCAGCAGAAGTCTACATCCAGTGACATACATCAGTAGAAAACTCCAAGGTGGTGAGAGACATTTATCCACTATTGAAAAATAGTGTGTAGTTATTGTATGGATGCTGCAAAAGTTGAAGCCCTACATTTGGGGAAGGAAATTCATCCTCTGCACTGACCATTCCCCTTTGGTGTGGCTATGAACTCTGAAGTCTAATAGCAGCAAACTTACGAGATGGGTGCTGATTTTGCAAGATTTTGATTTTGAATCCACAGTGTAAAAGGTCTCAGAATGTGGTCGCAGATGCTTTGTCTAGAAGGCCAGATGACTAGAGAAACTTCTTTTATTTTTCTGAAATTCAATATTTACTGTTCCGTTTGTGCAACAGTTATGTGATATGCTTAAAGTGCAAAATTTGCTTGGAAGTTAATAAACTAAGAGGTGTGTACAGTGATAGTAAAAATAATAGCACGTATCCTTAGTAATGTAAGGAATTAATATCTGCATTCTTCCATGAACCTTTGTTTGTTTATGAGGGCAAACCGTTAAGTTTCCCCTCCTAAAACAAACTAATTAAGGAAGGGAAGGATGTAGCGTTCATCCTGCTCATTAATATTTAGAAAATATATTAGAAAAGGAGGGAGAGAAGGAGTTGGCAGTTGAGAGTGAAGAGAGAAGGTTGTTTAGTTGAGAGTTAACGACATTGACTGAACTGTTATCACTTGTAACAATAAAGAATTTCTACTTGGTTCTTAAATGATACATTGCCTGGACCTTTGTCATTTATAGTGAATAAAGTTCATGTAATCAATTGGTGGCAGCTGAATGACACATAGCTTGTGCCTTTGCTTGGTGAAACAACGAAGGGACAGGCAGGAACATGACACTCAGTGACTTAGATACAGTATCTAGCTGTGGGGACAGAATAGTGGGAGTTCAGTTCTGCAGTGTGCATCTCAAAAAAGCCAGCCTGGACAAGATGCATAGTCCCACGATACCTTGAGAAGAAGGGAATTAAAAAACCTTTTATGATTACTCTGTACCTAGAAAATCTTGAAAAGAGTTGCCATAAGTCAGAATTGACTTGACAACATATAATTATTTTATTATTTACTTTGTATATACTCAAAATATACCACACAGGAGGCATTCAAGAAAACTTAGATACAGTGGTGCCTCGCTTAACGAGCGCACCGTATAACGATTAAATCGCATAGCGATCCGTTTTTTCGGATCGCTAATGCGATCGCACAACGTTTTTCCTATAGGGAAAATTTCGCTTTGCGAAGACCGGTAAGCATTTCGCTTACCGATCTTCGCAAAACGACCCCCGCCGATCAGCTGTTCGGCGGCCAAAATGGCCGCCGGAAGCCGGGAAATGGCCTAAAATGGCCGCGCGCAGCGTTTTCGCGCCCTCGTTAAGCGAGGCGAGGGCGCGAAAATGGCTGCCGGCCATTAGAAAGCTTCGTTGAACGGTGAGTATTTGGCTCATTTGGAACGCATTAAACCATGTTTAATGCGTTCCAATTGAAATCCCTGCCCCGTTCAACGATGCTTCAGCATAGCGAAGGTTAATCCGGAACGGATTAACCTCGCTATGCGAGGCACCACTGTAATGACCTGGCAGATATGATTTGATTGCATTCCTACATCAAGCAGGGGGTTGGACTTGATGGCCTTGTAGGCCCCTTCCAACTTCACTTTTCTATGATTTCTATGAGTATATACAGGGCTGACAAGTTAGTAGGGTCCTCTTCCCTGATATTTTAAGGCCAGAACCTGAGACTTAGGAGAAATCTGTTGTACTGTTACAAGGCAAAAGTCCCCTGTGATATCATGAGGGCAGCCCCATCAGCAACAACTGCAAATGTGTGTGTGTCAGACAGACAATGTAGATATTTTGTGGCAATTCTACATTACATATATTCCTATATATAGGTTTTGTATTGGTATGCATGGGAAGGGACTTGATTGACAACTGTAGGCTGCATGTGTGGAGGGAGAGACAGTGAAAATATTCAGTAGGCATGATACATGTTTATGGAACTATGAGCTGATTGGTTAGAATGATTCCCACCTGGATGGCAGCTGTTTGGTATGGGGGAAGAAATGAGGAAAGATCAGAAAGAGCTATAAGTAAGATGAAGCAGTTTTGAGTAGTCAGAGAGAGGCAGGTGAGGATCTGGATCTGATGCCGTTTAAAGTCAGAGTTTAAGAGAGATGAAAAGAGTGAAATCTGTGAAGTGGGTAGTTGAGATCTGGGCTGTTATAATAAGATCTGAGGTGTCTGTTCTTCTGAAGGGAATGTGACGGCTAGTGTATGTTATCATTGCAACCTGTGTAAAAACAAGCATCCATTTTTATATATATAAAGAACTACACATGTTTAAACTATAAGAAGGAGAGAATTTGCATAAGGACTTTTGGCAATATGATAAAAAAACTTGACAGCTTGTAACATTGGACCTTCCTAATCTTTTGTGTGTGGTTTTTAAAATAAAGTTTATTTTTGGTTTGTGAAACCTGTTTCTTATTTTTGAAGATGGCTGTCACAAGAAATTATACCATGAATATCACTGGCTAGTGCTGGAGATATAGTCAAAGTTATGGTTATCAAAATAATAAAGACTCTGGGCTTCCACCAAAAGTGTTCCTAACTCTTTTAAACGGACTAACATTAGCTGTTAGCTATGGCAGTATTTGAGGACTAGAGGTAAGAGAACACTGACTGTGTGCCTGATTTGGTAACAGGGATAATTGAAGTGTCCCTCTTTACAAGTTAAATGAGAGTCCCAAACTTAGTACAGGGGTTTGGGAGTGATTGCTATATTTGTTGGTGACACACATTGGGTAGGGAAAATGAGTGAGCAGCTGAGCTGAATTTAAAGGCTACTACATGCATTCTAACAACAGCTGTAGATCACATAAAGATAATTTAAAAGACAAGGAAGCTTCTGAGTACACCTAAATGACATGACCTGAAGCCATAAGAGTCTACCCCATGGTGTCAGCTTGCCAGTGGCAACAACCCATTCCCTGAGAGTTGAAGTCTAAAGCCTACAACCCAGAGAATACACTCCAAAACCCAAGTTTCAGAGTCCAGACTTTGGAATCCTAATGAGTATATGCTTTTCATTATGTGTCACAGATTCAGTGAATACTGCAATATCCCTAATTTGCAACTGTATGTATGAAATTCAAAGCTAGCACAAAATCCTTTTTTCAAACCATACCCCTGATCAAATTTCACAAAATCAAAGCATTCGCATTTTCAGATTAAATAAAAACAACGTCTCTAACTCCAGGTTGGGGGAATCTGAAAGACTGGAGTCCAAAAAAGTAACTTTTTCAAACTGAAATTATCCTGGTTTATCAAGAAGCATGGCCTTTCATGTGAACTTGTGCCCAGTGCCGCCAACTGGCTATTTTTCAGACAAAACATTTTTCGTACATTAATTACTCTCATTTCATTCTCTCTTTGAGATTTTCCCTAGCCTTCATAATAGTATTATTATTCTATGTATGTCATCAATGCTCATAAATAATAAAAAGAGCACAGTGTTAATTAAGAGTGAATATAGTCAAGGATCCATACCCTTGGTCTAATTTCACAAAATCAAAAGCATTAATGTCTTCAGATTAATATGCCCTCTACAGCTTTATATGCCTCTGGGAGATGGGGGTAATAGTTCATTTTCATAAAAATTGGAAAGTGTGTCTTTATGTTTAGCTGACATTTGAATTTTTCAGTTTTTAAAATACCCTTAACTGGTAGAATTGTTGCGTTTCTGTCCAGTTGACATACCCAAATATACCTACAAGAGTCAGCTCCATTGCCAACCTCTCTCAGGGCCAACATAGCATCTGACTATCTTTAACAAGGATGATTGAAACATTCCAGTACATCTTTTCTTAATCCAGTGGTCTCCAGATGTTATGGGCTCCCAGATTTCCAGAATCCTTTGCAATTAGATGATAATTCTAGTAGATGCACTCCAGTTCATCCAGAGTGCTCCAACTGTTCCGGATTTGTCCTTTCCTACTTTTGTGTGTTGGGGAGTGATCTTTGAGATGCCTTTTAAAAAAGTTGTTAGGTCACATAATTATTCACTAGAGGCCTGTCACCACTGCAGATACTGAACCTACTGAGATGATGAAACCGATCCTGCTGAAATGATTACATGAAAGCCTCAGGACATCTAGAAGAAAAGTTATAAATGCTCGATTCCTGAAAAATCAGTGCAGCCGATGACATAACTGACCTTACTCAGCATAAGTCACAGTAACAGGATTTCATCTGGTGTTTTTAAATTCATACATTTATGAACAACTATGAATAGTTCATATTTTTCTGACCTGTGTGAATTTTTTCATTCAGAACTAATATAAATGTCAGATTAATCCATATCAATATGTGTTTATAAATATAGATTTTAAAATATATTTTCTTGCAAATATACATTTCTAAAAATATTTTTACATTCCTCTCTGTACAATTATAATTAGTATAAGCTTTAAAATATGCAACATGAGATTGAAAATGTAGCCCCAGATTTAACCTACAAGTAAGTTATAACGGTTCTAAAACAGTAGAACAAATGAGACAGTGTATGTCATGGTCAGCAGCACACAACTGTCCTCCATTAGCCAAGCTTCATCTCCGTGCAATTGAAATTCATTGCACCTCTCCCAAGCAGGTTGATGCATATGTAATCTGATGGAAACAGATATCTGGTTCATCTAGAATTCTGATTTATCCACAAATCATGCAGAAAAACCAGATTGCACTAATTTGCATTTCAGGAGTTGATCAAGAAGAAGTACGTGTTCATTTTCTTCCCCTGTCAGTTATCATCCAGGTCCTGATCATGCATGAACAGCCATGTACAGTACAGTCATTATTTGCCTGTAATCTGGAATGAAGCAATCCCAAGAATTTGACCTGGGTGCCTCAGGGCATGCCGCACAGTCTGCAGTTATTTATTTATTTATTTATTTATTGCATTTATATTGCATTTCACATTTTTCGTCTTCACCTTCTTATTTACTTTTCATTCAGTTCTTTTTGAAGGTCCAGGATTAAAAGTGGAGAGGCTCCCTCCACTTTCTTGGTGACTAGAAAGGCTCTTTTTTTAAACTAGAATTTGCAAAGTTGCTTTGTAAAACCAAATTGTGTTCATTACTTATGAACAGCATTTGAAAAGTCACTGCTGTTGCTCATTAATATCGTGGAAGATGAATTTGTTGTGTTAATTGTTGGCACTGCTTGTTACATTCACTTACACTCTTGAAAAAGAAAAAAGTTTAGGACTGATATAAGAATGTTCTAAATCATGAAAACTAAGAAAGAAGACCAACTTTGAGATGAAATATGAGGGGGGGAGAGAAGAGGGAAATGGCAATGTATAACAGTACTTGAAAAGCAGGTGTTGGAGGAACAGAGAGAACCTAGTCAAGCCATATGAACAAGATTTCCAAATTTTGGGGCTATTCCTAGTACATATACATGGAAGCCTCTAGGGGTGGAAAATTTACTCTTTGCATAAATCACATGCCCCTCTTCCAACACTTTAGCACCCCCAAATTTTACAGAACTAGAGAAAAACTTCAAGTCATTTCTGGTTTATTTCCTTCCTTCCTTTCTCTCTCTCTCTCTCTTTCTCTCCTTCCTTCCTTCCTTCCTTTCTCTCTCTCTCTCTCTCTCTCTCTCTTTCTCTCTCTCTTTGGTTAGGTGTTTGATTGTTCATTTTGTGATTTTGGCTTTTTGTGTGGCCCTGGAGGGTCTTGGGGGCAGAAAATTGCCCCATCCCTCCTTGCTCCTAAGTCACCTGCACTAAGCAGACTATCAAATTATTGGAAACTGGTTTCAATTGCCTTTGAAACTCTGTCCTGTTTGCTTGTGCTGGGATGGGCAGGCCAGGAGAGAGGGGGAGAAGTCACCTGTTAATTGGAAGGTTTGGCCAGCTGTCTTACCAGTGTGAGTAGGAATTTCCAAGGTTGTATGGCAGAACTCTCTCCTGGTACTAAGTTAATTAGTGATAACTGGTTTCATCTGAGGAAAATGGAGGGGGAAGGAGTGAATTAGAAAATGTTACTCTCTTCTGGACGTTTTGGAGTGACTTGGAGCCTGATGGTGGAATAACCTTGAAAAGCCTGGAAAACTGAATGAGGAATATAAAAATGGCATAGGGAATTTGCTTAGTTTAGCTTAATTTCTCTGAGAAGAATGCTATCCTTGCCTGCTGTCTCACTATTTGATTTATATTCTGCATATGCTGTGGAGCTATGCTGAAATTCTGTTTCAAAGTAAGAAGTCTAGAATAGCTGACTTTCTTATTTTCTGTGGGAAATGTTCCGGAATTGTCTTAACTTCAACCCTTTCCGAATGTGTATTTCCTTCGCAGCTTTTTGACTGCCTTTGAACTCTTTGAGAATAATTTTTGAAACTGCTTGGGATTTTATTTCTTTTCACTTGTTGCTATACGCTTAATAAAAAATTTACAGCAGTTTGGTTTCTCTTGGAAGAAGAGGGCTTTTTGGTCTAAAGAAGCGCCTTACCTTGTAGCCTACTGGATCCCTTTACATTTTGTGGGTGTCTTGGGATTCCTACCTGGCAGGGTTAGTGTGCAAGTTAAAATGTACAGCCTTGTAAATTCCTTGTAACTCCTTTGGAGCACAGAATGTAGGGAGGGGAGTGAACAGGAAGATTTTCCCCAGCTATCAGCACATTAAACCCTGGAGCATAACCACACCAGGAAAATCTAGGTAGTGTGGCTGAGTGGGTCTCTCTGTCCTGGCCATAAACGTGACACAAACAAAGCTCCAAGGAGTGCATTTCTTGCTCACCCCCTGAAGCCGTACTACTTTTGTAGAACTGCAAAGTTTAGCAAGCCAGGATACAACCTCACAACCCAATGTAAGGGAACTATGGCTACATTGCTGCGTCAGGAATTGTCAGCATTGTAGTTTGCCATTCCCTTTGCCCCAATCCCCTTCCTTCAGAACAGAGGTGACAGGAGGGACACACTCTGAGCTTCAAGATCTGTTAGCTGTGTCATCATCAGTCTTTAATATCTCCCTTGATAGTAGCAAAACTTCTGTGTTCTCCATCATCCGTAGAGTTTTTTTCAGCAACAGATTACAGCCTTTTAGCAACTCCCTACATGACAAATTGCCAGAATCTGATCACATATCATAAGACTGATTCTTTCTTTTACTGTAAAGCGCACCCATTGCCATTCGGTGGATTGTCCTAACTTCCTGCTTGCTGCTTAGATCCTCGGTTATTATTCTCCAAAACAATTTCTCTCTCTTTCATTCCAAAGACAAAAATACAGTGTCTTGAAGTTTGATTTTCAATAGATGTTCTTCCAGTATGCTTAAATATACTTTTAGTTTGGTTGTGTAGAAAATACTGTGGCTATGTTAAGTCCTCTTTCCCGGTTTCAGAATGCCCAATAACTCTCGGAATAAAATAGTTCCCAATGCATTACCATCAATCATGTTGACATCCTGTGGTTACGGGTGATATCAATATCTTCTGTAGTCTTTTCTGTGAAAATTGAAGTCAAACGGACAGTATGCAAAAATAGAAAGAAAAGTTGCCAAGTACTAAAAGAGAAAATCACCCCAGTCAGTAGGAGACCAAGTAATCTGACTGTGCAATCTGCTTCATTTAACAACAATATTGCAAGGGGGTTGGCTAGAAAAATAGTTGTGCCAAAATAAATGTATGCCTCAAATACAACCACAGAAAGCATCTCTGTTGACAGGAATCAAGGTCTTTTGTTCTGGAAATAATTGCTCAATTAAAGGTGTTTAAACGGATTTCAAAGAAATAATTGCAATGAAGATGTCACTGCAACACAGTTTTTTTGTAAAACCAGGAGGTTTGTTTATTTATTACTAGGCACCACATCATCCTCAGGACTGAGAAAAGTTATTTTCTGGACTATAATTCCCAGAATTGCCCAACCAACATGGCTGCTGCTTATGCCAGGGAATGTAGTTCATTCAAAAACATCATGAACAAGACCCCTAGGATCCTGTCTGGATAGCTCTGGCAGACAGATTCCACCAGTACATAAGCCATTGTAGATTTTCTGTGTGCTTTCCATTACAGGTAGAGATGGGGGTTTGTTTGTTTGTTTGTTTGTTTATTTATTCCATTTATACCCCGCCTATCTGGTCATTGCGACCACTCTAGGTGGCTTCGTATACGAACATGAATATTCCCGCACAGGTGGAAATAATGAGGGTCTGTCCACTCATGATTTCACCACTGCCCCCAGCTCTGCAGAGGCTTCCTATTGTGCCATTGTCTGCAATCAATTACTCACTCCTGGCAGGAGGTGGGATGACAAGCCTATCTGCCAGGTCGCAGAGTGGCTAAACCATTGTGGAGAATGGTGCAATAGGAAGCCTCGGTAGAGCCGGCGGCAGTGGTGAAATAGTGAGTGGACAGTCCAGCCCCAAGGGGCCAGACTCTTGCTATTTCCACCTGTGCGGGGATATTCACATTTGTATACAAATACAGTGGTGCCTCGCAAGACGAAATTAATCCATTCCACAGTTAATGCCGTCTTGCAAAAATTTTGTTTTCCGAAGGAAGTTTTCCCATACATTGAAATTTAATTAATGCTTTCCTATGGGGGAAAACTCAGAAAAAAGTCACTTACCAGGCAGTAAGATCGAGTAGACCGCGCCCCGCTCCTCCTTGGTAGCCCCGGAACAGCCTCACACAGCTCACGCTGTGTGTGAGCTCACACAGCTCTGCTTTTTGAGCAGAGTGCTGAACAGCTAACCGGCAGGAACCAGCAGAGAGGTGGCAGCCATTTTGAGAGGCAGCAGCCATGTGGTTGTATCTCAAAATGGCTGCCACCTCTCCAAAATGGGTGCCACCTCTCTGCTGGTTCCTGACAGTCAGCTGTTCGGCTCTAGAGTCTGGCTGTTCCGAGGCTACTAAGGAGGAGCGGGGCTCAGTCTACTCAGTCTTACTACCAGGTCAGTGACTTTCTTCTGACATTTTTCTCCATAGGAGTGCATTAATTAAATTTCAATGCATTCCTATGGGAAACTCACCTCACAAGATGAAAAATATTTCAAGATGGCCCGTCTTGCAAGGCACCAAAAAACTCACAAGACCCATTCGTCTTGCGATTTTTTTTGTCCCTCAAGGCATTCGTCTTGCGGTGCACCACTGTACAAATAAACCTATCTCTAATTACAGGGATAAGATCATCTCCATGTCACATTAGAACTGTTTGAGCAGGCAAGGCATGACGTCTAGAGTGTCAAGGGAATAACCATGTTCTGCTTTCCTCAAGATGGCTGCCACTCAACACACGAGGTTGGTATATCATGGGTCAGGGCTCTCCTGGCTGCTGCCATGTCCCATAGCTGTTGCTGTTCTGTGTCCCCAAACTTGATGGAAAGGAGTTGATCATGGATATGTTGTGGAAAGGTTAACTGCAAGCTGTGGCTTCAGCATGGGTTCTGGCTGGGGTAGCAGCAGTTTTATACAGAAAACTGTAAGAACAAACAATAGGAGAAGGTGCCCTCAAACCCATGTGCTCAATGCAGTCCACACAGAATCCACCTTGTGGAAGTGCAAGTTCTTCTCATCATCTTTCAGATAGCTATGTGGAATTCCCTGGAACCCACAAAAAGGAGACCCATAGCCACTCACTTTTAGACAGTCTGGGCTCAGCCCTAACCTGAGCCATATGTCCTTTCTTGGGGCACTTTCCTCCTCCCTCTTTTATGCAGGGAGAAGCAAAAGTGGCATTTGCCAGTACTGCAGAGTGAGACCCTTTCTCTCCTTCTTCCTTTTCTCCCTTCCCCAAGAAACACCTGGGTTATGAGGTGGTAGTATGATTACTTCATGATTGAGATAGGACTTAATCAAAATTTTCCTTGCTCACAGCTCCAGTTCCAGACTTGTTATTTTTTATCTTGCTCTTCCTTCCCCTGACCCAAGGCAGTGTGTAATAGTCTCTTCTCTCCTGATATGTCTTCACAACAAACAAGTGATGTAGGTTAGTCTGAGAAAGAAGGACTGGTCCATGGTTATCCAATTCGTTTCATACTGAACAGATATCTAAATTTTCCTGAGAAGAGATTTAAATTGGTATCTCTTCAGGGCTAGTCTACCACCCACAGCATGCTGGTGTAACCACAATGTTAAACCCACAGAGAGATTATACATCAGATGTGTATCTTGAGCTAAACATGACATGTTTTATTTTTCTGTAATCCTAGTTTTAGAACATTACAATATAAAACTTATAAATTGTATATAGTCTACTGCATTATGTTCTAAAATTATGCTTATGTAGTTTTGTATGTTTTTCAAAACTGGTCAACAGAAGCAACAATATTGAAATAAATGGTGATGCCTTATTTGAACACCTAATCACCTCTTATTATTTTCCTCTGTATTTTAAGATTATAATTGAAAACCTTGTTGAATTCTATTTGATTTCATGCGGTGAGGACTAAGTTTTTCAACGAAACATACAGTACTGTATATTGATTCAAAAGTACAGTATAGTGTAATAAAAAGAAAACACTTTTCTTCTTACATGAAATGAAATGAACTTCATTTATTCATTTGTTGCTTGGAAAGTAAGAGCTGGCACCAAAGGTGGGTTTGCAGCTACCTGGAACCCTGAGTTTCTATGGCTGAGCAAGGGTTTAAACCCGGATCTCCTGAGTCCTAGTCTGATGCATGATCCAGAATGCCATGCTGGCTGAGAAAGAGAGAGAGGTGGTTAATTATATATAATAACAATAAATGGGAACAGAGAGGAAAAGGATAAGAAAGACAAGGTGTTGTAAGAAAAAGAAATGGCTATAAAAGGAGTAGGAGGGAGGAAAGATGATATACTTCAAATGTGAAAGGTAAAGGAGTGGAAACATGAAAGGCAAGTTAAAAAAATACTTTGAGATGCAGGGAGAGGAGGTAGAAATTATAAACTAAAGGTCTTCAACTTCCAACTTGTAGTCCAAAGATTTTTGCCTACAGTGCCATTAGGGATGCTCAGAAGAAAACAGCAACAACAAAAATCAATTCTATGCCTCCAGGGTCTGCACTTGAGTAGAGAGTTGACTTTTGGAACTTTCTACCACATATTGCTATGGCAAAGGATTTCCAAAAAGCCGCCAAGAGTGGTCGTTCGACTAGATAGGCGGGGTATAAATGCAATAAATAAATAAATAAAAAGTGCAACACAACCATTGTCTCATCAGCACCCATGTTAGGATGCCTACAGAGGAAGTGAAGGCTCCTTACTCAAGTCCATGTAGTGTCTCATGCAATGCAGGGTAAAACTGTAGAATGGGTCTAGCTGTTGCCATACATCAATGTGAGCTTGACATATGCACAAATATGAGCATGTGAGCATTCAGACATATGCACAAATATGGAAGTGCTACAGATGTTTTCTCAAGGAAAAAGACTCTGATAATCATCTCCCAGTGCTAAAATATCACACCCATAAACATTTGCAGAACATGTTCTGCAGGCAAGTGGGTTGTAAAGGAATAACAACAACAACAACCTAATTACCTTGGCAGGTAACATTGGTCACATCTTCATGTTTTTGTTGTAGCAGCAGCAGTTAGAAAGAGCATGTGTTCAACTATTTGGCAGCATAGTTTGAAAACAACCTTCTAATTTCTTCAGAACTGGAATATTCCATAAAGGGCTAATGAGCACAGTAAGTGTTTCAGAGATACATCCAAAAGTTCCCAATAGGGATTCCTCCCCACTAAATTTGAAAGCTTGGTGCTGTCATGAACAAGGTGGATAACAAACATTTTATATAGCATGTGCCCTGTTTGCTTTCTTGAAGGTCTGAGCTTTTCTGTTCCCATTGAATTGTTGCAAATTATTCAGGATATTTTCAACTTGTTGTTTGTCCTTTCTTGTGCTATTATCAGTGCACTCTCATACTTTGCAAGGGCGTTCTCTTAATTGGCAGATCCAGCACATTTGATCTTTAACCACTTGCTTTACTTTCACTTTGAACTTCCTGACACCTCTCTGCAATCATGCCAAGGCTCAAGTAGTGAGCTGTGATTTACACATCTCATTGCAGGCTCACAGAAAGCTCCCTGTATGCTGCAGAGAGATTCACACCAAGAGGCAAAAGACCATGGCCTGCTTGTTGCTGCTGTTATTGTTCCTTCTTCTTCTTCTTCTTTTGAAATCCACGTTTTAACTGCATCTGCTTGCACGCTCTAAAAATATTATAAGTAGACTTTGCTTTTGTGTTGTATACAGGATCATCATGTGTAATTAATCAGAAACGAACCAGATTTTTGAATAGGATGCAGATATTGAAGTAAGCACATATAATTGTTTCTGTATCACTGTCAGCTAAATACTAGCCATTCACTTTCTATGGTGTTTACTTTGTTCCAGGCAGTTCAAGAAGAGGACGTATTTTGATCATTTTAAACTAAGGGATAGTTCAGGAATGTGGGACTCTCTCAAGATCACGTGTCACAAGATGAAACAAGGCACATGAAATCTGGACACAGATTTATACATGTGATCCATTCAGACCTCAATCACACTGGAAAAATTCCCGCCTGTTTTCTAGCATCTTCTTGCTTCCCGTAGAGTCACTTGCAGCAGTCACATGACATATATCCTGTGATAGTGATTCATACATTTTTTAAAAAACATTCCACATTTTTAGGTAAATTAAATATGGCACATATATCTATATTATTGCAGTGGGACATACCGCTTCCTCTTTTTGTGTTTCTCTGCCCTTCCCCCTTTAAAAACTGTGCAGGTACATCAATGTGTCAACAAAACATCCTTGCTAGCCATGTACTGATCTAGGCCATTTTTTCCTGTTTCCATGCTGTGTCACCCTCAATGGTAGAGAACCTGATGGGCACATGGAAACCCCCACCTTGAATACCAAAGCAGTCTTTTACAGAAGCATACCAATGTATCAACACTCTGATTCACAAATTTAAAAAAAGGGGACTCTAACGACAACAGGGGTGAGTGGCTTTGACAGCACATCAGCTTTAATGAGAAATTCCAGTGCACACACAATGGAATTTCAGATGTAATGCATGATGAAGAGTGGAACAAATATACTAGTAGCCTCCCAGTGGGTTGATTTGATGCAGCGATAGCATGGAGGGGGAGCAAAAGGTTTGGTAATGGCCATGTGTCATGTGAACACAAAAAACAAACAAACTCAAAATTCATGAGGAGTAACTAGGAAACATTTTGCAAGTGTGACCACGGCTTCAGTTTTTGATTCCCTAATCCTGTTGGGAGAGAAAACATTGACTAACTGAGGGTGAATCCAATCAGTGTAGTTAACATCTCATTCGAAGCAGATCTCCCTGCTGATGAAAAGGTAGTTTATTCTGATGAGTTTGTCTCAATCCACATTTGGCAAAATACACAGCTTTTGTTTTGCACTTGGTCAGCTGGGAAAATAGCACAACTTCATTGGCACATCTAATGTCTCAAGCATCTAGCACTCAAAGATTTGCACACCTAGAAAGCTACACTTGTAAGAGATGAAGTATGTTTTTTCTTTAGAAGTAATCTGAACCTGAGCAAATTGTATTTATGTGTACCTGCTCTCATACGTAGACTCATGCAGTGGTTGCATCTCATGGGACTTCAAGGTTTGCTTCTATGCTTTTAAAAGGAGCAGAAATGACAAGAGTTAATAATTTATTTCTAAAAAGAAAATATATTGTCCTTTCTCTTAAGCTGATAACAAAAGCAGAAGACTCTTGAAAATAAATATATATTTGACAGTATAATTAAGCATAGCATAAGCATAGTTGAGTTAGGTTTTGGTATTTGTTTCTCTTATATACCAGCTGATTTAATTAATTTATGAACTTCAAATAATCTGAATTGCAGCTATCCAAAATGCACATTAGAGATATCCGCAACAGGCTTGCAACTCCTATTTCTTGGGGAAAGTTCTAATTGAACTTGATGGTTATCCCTTCCCAGTAGACATGTACAGGATTGCACACTAACAATTTGCTTTCCAATAGAGGAAAAGGAGGGGGGGGGGGAAACCTCAGGTAATTCTGTTTCCATTCATACAGAGCCAGTGTGAAGTTATGTGTGGAGTTAAGTCCTGCATTTGGACTAGGAAGACATAATTCAGCCATGAATCTCTTGTAGCCAAACCAGCCTAACCTATTTTACAGGGCTGTGCTTTGAAGAAATGTTACTAATTTTAGATATATATTTTGTAGGAATAATCATGAAAATAACCCCCAAGATCATATGTTATTAATGCATTGTTTACATCTCAACAAAGAACATGTAATGTTCTGAAGAAGTGGAACCTGGAATGTTAGTCTTTTAGACTATAATTTCTAGAATCTCTTAGCCAGCATGACCACTGGTTGGAGGATGCTGGCATGTGGTTGTTTTAAAAAACAAATACTGGCATGCTCTTGACCAGCTCTGTTTGTGTGATGCTGTATTGTGTGAGCCCTGGGTTTTCTCAGAGCTTATGCAAGGGGGTTTTCACCACCCTTTACAACAGGGACGATCACCCGCTCTCTTAACAATGAGTTGAACATCCTGGTTGCCATGCAGACAGAATGTTACATTCTACATGCTGTGAACAGAATTCTTGCTATTGCTTCCAACCTTAGTCTAAGGCCCTGGTCACACAAGGAAAAAGTTATGTAGTTATCTTCCAGCTATGTCGGTATTTTTTTTTCCTGATCACATGACGCAGAGTCAAGACAGAGATATTTTCCCAACTAGCAGTGTAACTACAGAACATTTCCCCATCGCCAGGAGGGTTGTGTTATTGTGTGTCTTTATTGGACTGGTGCATTCCCTACTGGAATCACCTATGTGCACGACAGGGTTAATGGAATAGCATGATTTCGGCATGAGGCATAACCTGCATCTTTGCTCTCCCTTTCACCAATTTCCTGTGAGTTGTGTGTGAACAGGCCTTTTCAAGTTTGAAGAAGGAAAAACGAAGAACAATGGCTTCTTCTCTCAAAGAGTGCCAAGAAGTCCCGTTTCCCTATCAAAGATGACATGATATACACAGGATATTGAAACTTTACTCCTCTCCGTATCAAAACAAGAGAAAACTAGCATAGTCATAGGCTCTCTTTTTTGCCATAGAGAAGTAGTTAATGCAGCAATTATTTCAAGATGATAAAATCTCTCTCCTTCCATTATTCTTTGTGAATAGGCCATTAAAAATCTCAGATGCTTCAGAAATTAAAATATATTAATAGGAACTTAATTAAGTTCTTATTGCTTTTGTCATTTAAAGTAAGTTAACTAAATGGCAAGAAAGTCTCTGAAAAGTGGCTTTCAAAGAACAATTTAAATTTAATTAATATACAATAACAAGCTCGTTAAGTCTAAGTTAAATGCTTGTTTCAGACAAATTGTAACCTCTTTAGTTGGCTTAGAGCTTCCATTTACCTCAGCTAGCAGAGCAACAAATTGCACTTTTGAAAGCAAGCAAAGAAAGCTTTATGGATTCTGTTTATATAAACATATGATGCCTTTAAACAAGAAGCAATGGGGGGGTCAACAGAGAAACCCTGGCTGAAGAAATCCCTCTGGCCTTTTATAAAATGAGGACATTTGAGATTTCTGTATGATGTGAAGTTTTAAGCAAACTGACCTTATTCACACATATCCAGATAGGTATTTATAATAATAATAATAATAATAATAATAATAATAATAATAATAATAATAATAATAATAATAATAATAATAATAATAATAATAATAATAATAATAATAATAATAATAATAATATAATTTATTGTCATTGTAAGTACAGTGGTGCCCCGCATAGTGACGTTAATCCGTTCCAGGATTAACGTCGCTATCCGGATTCTTCGCTATGCGGGAGGGGAAAACCCATAGGAACGCATTAAACTCCGTTTAATGCGTTCCTATTGGGGGAAAACTCACCGGTAAGCGAAGAATCCCGATCCGGCCGCCATTTTCGCTGCCTCAATAAGCGAGGCATGAAAACGCTGCGGGCGGCCATTTTCCCCCAGCCGGGCAGCGCTTGCTTCGGCTGTGGACGCCTCCCCGCAGGTTGCACCGCCCAGCTGGGGGGAGAAGGTTCAGAGCCCCCACGGCGGACGCTTCCCCGGAGGTTGCTCTGAAGCCAGGCTTCAGAGCAACCTCCGGCGAAGCATCCACCGTGGGCGCCCTGAACCTTCGCCGCCTTCTCCCCCCAGCTGGGCAGGGCTTGCCTCTGAGCACCGGCGGTGGACGCTTTCCCTGGAGGCTGCCTTCAGAGCAACCTCAGCCTCCACCGGCGGTGCTCGGAAGCAAGCCCTGCCTAGCTGCGGGGCTTGCCTCCGAGCACCGGCGGTGGACGCTTTCCCTGGAGGTTGCTCTGAAGGCTGCGCCTCCCAGCTGGGTGGCGCTGGCTTCAGAGCAACCTCAGCCTCCACCGGCGGTGCTCGGAAGCAAGCCCCGCCTAGCTGCGGGGCTTGCCTCCAAGCACCGGCGGTGGACGCTTTCCCTGGAGGTTGCTCTGAAGGCTGCGCCTCCCAGCTGGGCGGCGCTGCCTTCAGAGCAACCTCAGCCTCCACCGGCGGTGCTCGGAATCAAGCCCCGCCTAGCTGCGGGGCTTGCCTCCGAGCACCGGCGGTGGACGCTTTCCCGGAGGTTGCTTTGAAGGCAGCACCTCCCAGCTGGGCGGCGCTGCCTTCAGAGCAATCTCAGCTTCCACCCCGGGGCTCGGAGGCAAGCCCTACCGAGCGCTGGCGGTGGACGCTTCCCTGGAGGTTGCTTTGAAGGCAGCACCACCCAGATGGGCGGCGCTGCCTTCAGAGCAATCTCAGCTTCCACCCCGGCGCTCGGAGGCAAGCCCTACCGAGCGCCGGCGGTGGACGCTTCCCTGGAGGTTGCTTTGAAGGCAGCACCGCCCAGATGGGTGGTGCTGCCTTCAGAGCAACCTCAGCTTCCACCCTGGGGCTCGGAGGCAAGCCCTACCGAGCGCCAGCGGTGGACGCTTCCCTGGAGGTTGCTTTGAAGGCAGCACCGCCCAGATGGGCGGCGCTGCCTTCAGAGCAACCTCCAGGGAAGCATCCACCGCTGGCGCTCGGAGGCAAGCACTGCCCACCTGGGGGGAAATGGTGCCTATGAGGAAAAATCACAAAGCGATTTTTCCCCATAGGGGCCATCGGTATGCGATCGCTTTTGCGATCGCAAAATCCGCATCGGTATGCGGATTCGTCGTTAAACGGTGCACTCGTTATACGAGGCACCACTGTATATACACAGTATACCCATACAACGAAATTCACAGACACCCAGAGACCAGACACATGCACACACATAACATTCCCCAAACACTCCCCACCCACTAGAAGTCCCCCACTAAAAATACAAACATCTACATCTATTTGAAGTAGAGTCCAGTTATTCTTTGGTTTCTGCAATTCTTCACATTTTGTAGTGCAGTTTATTGATACAGATACTGTAGCTACGAAAAAGCACTTAGGATGAGAACTAGGCAAATGTGCATTTCTAAGACTGCATCTGTACAAACATATGCCTGATCATGCTGGGTGGAGGGGTTCAGGGATTGACCTTCATCAGTTCTGGATGGGTTAGTCACCTGATCTTGCCATCTGCCTCTTACAGCAGTTATGTCATATATAGCCAGAATTATTTACCCAAGACTGTAAAGTCTGGCTCTCTTCCTGCAATGCAATTTTTAACTAAATGTGGGAATACAAATCTGCATTGCTAAATTGCACTCTTCTGGTGATTGTTCTCTTTTCCTTTGAGAGACACTGTGGGCCTGTCCACACCAGCATACAGATATGATATATGGATCACTAAGGGCACAGTTTGAAGTTTTTAAAAAAATCCACAGGTTTTTCCACTTAGAAAGATCCATCCTTCCCCTTTAAGAGCTGTCATGGATGTTTTTGGACCAGCCCTCTGGCATGCATTCTTTTTGGTACATTCAGTTGAGTTGGAAGATAGCAGCTTCCAGCAGCTGCAGATTCTGAGGGAGAGTTTGAGAGAGAAAGTGAGGGAGGAATGAGGCAAGGGAAGTGGGGTGGTGGGGGGGGAGAGAGAGAGGGAGGGAGAAAACAGAATGGTACTGACAGAGGAATGATACAAAAATATTAATTTAACTTCCCCTGACCTTGTGCAGACAATGGGGAAACACTTAACTGATAGCTGATTGGGCTACAAGTGGAGGAGTGCGCCAAATGGCACATTGTTTTCCCCCATCTCAATAGGCCTTTTATAGCCTGATCCACCCCACACTAAAAATGACCAGTCTGGACAGGCCCTGTGAGTCTGTAATATAAGAATAGGATTTAGAAAAAGTATCAATATGTATGCAGACATCTGTTTCCATTCTATTACCCAATCTTGAAATACAGACCTGCCCTCCTCCTGCAGGGCTCAATCATAAACTGTAGTATTGAAGCCGACTCCATGTGTGTTTATCAATATTTCTTTACTCCTGTGGGACTGTGGTTTTGTAGATGCATTTTAAAGGTGTCCTAAGGTTAGTTATTTGAATGCCTATCACATAAGTCAATACTGACTTAAAAAATTTTATTTGAGTTATATACTGTACCATCAGTACAAGCACTACCGTTGGAGGTTTACAGGTTCAACAGTAATTCACTTTCCTTCTGGCCATATGCAATGTTTGATTTAAGTTTTGATGCTGAAGCAATGCCAACACAAAGACGTCATTCATTCTTGCAGGTAGATTTCTTTGCTGAGGAACAGCTGGGCGTATGTTGCTGCCATCTGTGCAGGAGCACCAGAGGATATTTGGGGTACTGATGACAGCTTTAGGGTGATAAATGTCTAATTTGTTTGCTTGTTTTTTATTTACCAAGCAAGCTGGTACTGTATATGTTTACTTGGAAGCAAGACTCACATTTTTCAATGGGTCTTATTTCCTAGTGAGTGTGTTCCAAGATTCCAAGCTTGGTCTTTGTCATGTTTTATATTTATGTTTGTCAGTTCCATGGGTTCTATATTAGTTTTTCCCCAAGCATTCTAACTTTTCAAGGATCTCTCCTCTCTCTCTCTCTCTCTCTCTCTCTCTCTCTCTCTCTCTCTCTCTCTCTCTCTGTGTGTGTGTGTGTGTGTGTGTGTGTGTGTGTGTGTGTGTGTGTGTGTGAGAGAGAGAGAGAGAGAGAGAGAGAGAGAGAATCCACTCTCATGAGGGACTCTCCTTCATTGAAGCTTTGTAAACAAAGGTCAAATGGCAGCCTACCAGGGATGTTTTAGCTGTAGATTTCCAGCACTTGCGGGGTGTGTGTGTGTGTGTGTGTGGACTCAGTGACCCTTGAGGGTCTCTTTCAACCCTACAATTCTATAATTTATATTCCATTTTATATAAAAACATATCTTAAATCAATCTGAAACAAAAAATAATTTCAAACCTGACTTGACCATGCTGTCTGGAGGGATTCTGGGAGCAAACTTTGCAAGCTCTGGATGGGTTAGTCACTTTACTTTTGCCATCTGCCTCTTGAACCCCATAGGCCATGTGTAGCCAGGATTATTTACCCGAGACTGCTGAGTCTGGTTCAGATTTCTTTGATACTTTAAAACTTAAAACCATGTATAATGTATTAGGACCAGGGCTTGAAAAATCCACTCTGTGACAAATGAAATGCCACTTTGTGACAAATGAAAAAATGCTGCTTGATGAGCCACAGCTTCCTCCCTCCATCCCTCCTTGCCTCCTTACCCTCAGTCCATCTCTCTGTCTGTCTCTTTGATCCTGCAGTCCTCCCCTTCCCCTTCCCATTGTAAAAGGAAAAACAGCTCTCTTCTCCCCAGACGAGAGTTCAAGCGGCACATAGATATGTAGCTCTGCAGGAGAATGTAGAGTAGTCCCATGCTGGAGAACATGGAGATTCCCTGCTCCCAATTTCAACGGAAGGAATGACTTGGCTCCTTAAGAACTTGGGAGCTTTTGCTTTCAGTTTTATTTTTGCTGGAGACATTCAAAAGAAAGGCATTAAAACACAAGCTTCATGACCCCACAGGCACGCAGGTAATAAAGCAACCCAAGTCTGAGTGTATATTTATTTTGGGTTTGTATGCATTGTTATGTAGAAAGTGCCTAATTTAAATTTAAGTTTAAATATAAATTTCAAGGCTATAGTCCGGTCATGCTGACTGGTGAAATTTTTAACTGACTGGTGAGACATTCTAAAAATTTTCAAGCCCTGATTAGGACTGAAACCATGCCTTTGAGATCAGGAGTCAAAAATCTGGTCAAGCCTGCAAACTCTCCAAAAGATCAAGAGACACGTTTTAACCTGCTGCTGAAAGGAATCCACTGATAGTGCCAACTTGGTCTCCGCATGGTGGGCAATCAACAGCCAGGGTGCCACAACAGAGGAGGACCTCTTCTATGTTCTTATACAATAAAACAAAAGTGAAATATGCTGCATACATACCAACCCATAGTGCTTTCTCTGGGTGGTTTACATTTTGATTATAGAAGCTACTCATTGCCCCCATCCACCCAGTGACTCGGGTACTCTGTTTACCAACCTCAGAAGGATGGAAGACTGAGTCAACTTTGAGCTGGTTACCTGAATCCATTGGGTATATTGTACGAATGTAAATATTTGCTTTGTTCTTCCAGAAGGCTCTTTCTCCTCATTAGATGAGATTAAGGAATTACTGTGTTTTTCACATGTTGGCATTTGTTTTGTGGGAAATGTTGTGGAATTGTATTATATAAAATGTATGCATTTTCAAGTGTGAAGGATAAGAATTTTTTATCCCATATCCAAGTTTTTTGTACAAAACCCACACATTGTTTTGTTTTTTGCTAATGATTTTCTGTAGATGATTAAAGTGCAGGCATTTTCGCTTTCATGCAGGAGTGAAATATTTTGTAGAAGCTGATTGTTTTTTTTCATTGAAGTGTCTCAGTGTGTCAAGAT
Organism: Pogona vitticeps; assembly: GCF_051106095.1. Lineage (NCBI taxonomy): Eukaryota > Metazoa > Chordata > Lepidosauria > Squamata > Agamidae > Pogona > Pogona vitticeps. Next base: position 51,979,491 of record NC_135783.1, read on the forward strand.
AGCCCCTTTTTAATACAAGGATGATATAAATTCTTACATCCATTGCATCCTCAGTGTATTGTTTGCACTAATTAACAGGATGTAAAGAAGGGTGCAGGCATACATTGGTAGAGACACTCTTCCAAGTCTCAAATCATGTGCAGCAGCTTTTTCAAGTACTGAAGTCCCATAAAGATGCTCCGCCAAATATCAAAATCCAAAACTGTTCAAGGCTTTAAACGTTGACTGGGTTTTAAAGTTTGATCATATGGCAGAAATAAATCACTTCCTTATTTTGAACTAAATCCCATCATCTTCCAGTATAAGAGATAAGTTTGCATTCCAATTTACCTGGGGCTTTCAGATACAGAATGTGCATACATCAAAAAGAACAGCAGACATATTCACTTAAAAACTCATGAGATTAGGAGGAAACATCTTGATTGAAGGTAACGTAGAAACAAGCTTGTACTTGAGCTACATTCATGGATAATATCAAAGTCAGCCAGCTAATTAGGAGAACTAGAATGATCACTTTGTGAGTCATGATTTCCCTTTGGGGGTTTCCATTCTCTATTGCACTGATTTTCACCTTTCTGCATCTTGCATCCCATCAATCACTTTATGAAAGTATGTAGGTTGCACAGTGATAGAACTAAAAAAAAAACACCCCAAAAGAACCCCCACATATTTTGGAGAGCAAACTGATATGTTTACAGGCATTCTGCTGTTATAGTACCGCACTTACAGTAAGATTTAAGGACAGATTTAGGAAACTACACATCAAATTTACAGAAATGAGGAGCAGTAAAATCTCATTCATTTTTATGGAAAACCTACATTCCACCTAGATTAATTCTGCGTCCTACCAGTAATATCACTAAGAACCACCGGTGCGCTGTTCATTTAATAAGAGAAGTATGCAGTTATGGTGATTTAATTTATTCATGTCTGATTATCATCTGCTCTAAAATTTTCCCCAGGATTGATATCAGGCTGACTAGTCTGTAGCTCCCAGATTCCTCCTTTTTTGCCCTTTTTTGAAGATAAGGACAACATTAGCCCTCCTCCATTCATTTGGTATTTCAGCCTTCATCCATGATTTGAATAAAATAACAGACAATGGTTCTGAGAGTTCTTTGGCCAGTTCCTTCTTGAATGCAGTTCACCCAGTCCTGGAGATCTGAACTCTTTCAAGGGAATAAGGTATTCCTTGACTATTTGTTTATCAATCTCGAGCTGCAATCCTGTCACTCGTACAGTGGTGTCTCGACTTACGAACTTAATTGGTTCAGGAAGATGGGCATAAGTCAAAATGGTCATAAGTCAAAGCACCATTTCCCATTGGAATGCATTGAGATGCAATTAATCTGTTCCAGCTGAAGAAAAGAATCAACCCCCCCCCCAAATCACTGCAAGACTGGTTGGAAACATGATTAATCCCTTCCAGCTGAAGGGGGGAAGAAAAAGAAAAGCAATCAACCATGCAAGGCCCATTGCAAATGCAAACAAGAGAAGGCAAAAAGCAATCAAGCGTGGTAGACCTAATGCAAAGAAAATGAACCAAAAACCAATCAACCATGCAAGACCTATTGCAAATTCAAACAGGAGAAAGCAATCAAGCAGATTGTGCAAGATTGGAAATGGGAAAAAAAACTAAAAAGCAACCAAACCCTCCCAAGACCCATCTGAAATGGGGGAGAATCCAAAAAGCAAGGAAACCCCCTAAGACCCATCAGAAATGGGGGGGGGAATCCAAAAAGCAACCAAACCCCCCAAGACCTATCCGAAATGGGGGGAACCAAAAAAACAACCACTCAATCACAGCACAGAAATGTAACCGCCCCAGCTCAAAACCACGCTGCAAAAACACCCAGAACCTTTTTTAAAAAGCAGAAAACAGCACCTTACCTTACGAGGCACCCCAAAGCCTCTCTGCAAATACACACACTCTCTCTCTCAGAAGCAGAAAGTCCCAAGCTGCCGCCGCCGACACGGTTTCTCTAACTGCTGGGGCAAAAGAGCTACAAAGAAGCAACCTCATCGCCACCTATAGTTAGCAATTTGAATTTCCTGACTTTTTTCCCTGCCTTTTTCTGTTCACAAATGGAAGCTCCGGTCACAAGTAGAAGCAAATTTTTGTGGTGGGAGCTGGTCATAACTTGAAATGGTCGTAAGTAGGGGCATTCGTAAGTCGAGGCACCACTGTACTTCACATTTGCCCGGAAGGTCACAGACTGGGTTTGGTTTTTGTTTTGTTTTGTTTTTTGCAGGTGGGGGACTCAGCTAAATAAGGATTGAGCACTTCTATCTTTTCTTGGTCATCTGTTTACCATTTTACTATGTTGTGTTGTCCTCTGTTGGAACTGCTGCCTGAACTCAATCACTAAAATAACTCATTAATAAGGCCCCAGGGAAGTAATCAGCAGAAGGCTGGAACAGAATAACAGCCACAGCCACATCAATCTACTATATATATGAGAAGAAAAATAAGTCACGTCATCAATATATATATTGATATGACCTATATATATATAATGACAAGTTAGGTCATTTATTATCTTCAGAGTTTACCTTTACTCTCTTTACAATACAGATAAATTATAATACAAGTGGATTAGACATGTTTTACGTCCTCAGGGATACCAGGAGCTTTAAAAATGCCAATCTTCTAATAGCTTATCTAATGAAAGCAAATCAATTTCTTTTTCGCTATGCAGACTGAAATAGAGAATGCCAAGATCTTTACCCAGGTAGAAAAATGCCTTAAGTGTATTGGGATTAGTGAAGAATATTCTGGGTGAAGTGCTAACATTGAGGTTAACAGTCCCAGTGAGGTTAACCGCCCAGAGTAGACACGTTGTAGATGGGCGGTATATATATCTAATAAATAAATTAAATAAATAAATAAATGTTAACCATATTTTATTTCAGGATGTTATGTCGGTACCCACCTCAAATATATGTGGCTCCTTTTTGCCACATTGTCCATTCCATTTTACACTATTCAATCTCTTTGTTTTTGCATTCTTTTCCACATACAGGGCCTTTGTTGGTGCTGGCTGGAGGTTTCTGGCAGCTGAATTCCCCCTCCAAAAATTGTAACTTCCATGTCTATCTCTTCCTTGACTACTTCATCTTCACTTTTGGTTTTGACTAGAAATGAGGTAAATATATTGTATCTTCTTTCACCTAGAATTGGTTGTGAACAGTACATTCAAGAAGGTTTCAAAATTTAAGGAGGGAAATTCTGGAAGGAAGGAAGCTAACTTGAAGTGAAACCTCATTTTGGCCCAAATCCTGTTTACATAAAGTTATGCAGTACAAACCAGATGACACTATCATCCAGTAACATTTAACATAAATGAATTAAAAGTTTCCAAGCCCCCTATTTCAGGTTCCAAGGCTCCTTAAGACTCCTGTTTGCCCCAAGGAAGTGGTTGGGAACCTTAGGATAAGAGAGAGCCATTCACAGTCAAAAACTGCCACCAGTTTTTATATTTAGGATTATTCCAATTAAATTTTTAGAGAAGGAATTAAAGGAGATATAATGAATAGTAAATGAATATTGTAATGGAGAAAAAAGAGCCAGGATAAATAAAAAGATGTGGTTGTTGTTGTTTAGTCATTTAGTCGTGTCCAACTCTTCGTGACCCCATGGACCAGAGCATGCCAAGCCCTCCTGTCTTCCACCGCCTCCTGGAGATTGGTCAAATTCATGTTGGTTGCTTCGATGACACTGTCCAACCATCTCATCCTCTGTCGTCCCCTTCTCCTCCTTCCTTCACACTTTCCTAACATTAGCGTCTTTTCCAGGGAGTCTTCTCTTCTCATGAGATGGCCAAAGTATTGGAGCCTCAGCTTCAGGATGTGGTATTTACCACCAAAAAAAAGGAAGATTAGGAATGCCAAATATTAGTAAATATTATGTTGCATACAAACTTCGAGTTATCCCAGATACTATAATACAAAATAAGGAGATAAGATGAAAGGATATTGAATTACAAGAGTTATATGAAATAGGGGAAGTGCAAGAAAATTGATAGTATAAAAAATCTTTTTAAATGATTTAAAAAAATTCAGAATTCCTTTATAAAGAATTTAAAGGAGATATGGAATAAATGAAGACAGTCATTAAGCCCTGGAATATCTCTCTTAACCTCAGTAACAGAACTAGAAACTTTCCCAAAATATAGATTTAAGGAGTTTACAAGTGTCTTAAAATGAAAACAGATATACAAATGGGGAAAATGGGAAGAAAAAAACAAAACTAAAGAACAAATAACCAATTTTGCAGAAGAAAAACTGAATTGGGTAAATTTAATGCAATTGGAGTGTTGGTTAATAGAGAGAGAAAAATTAAAACTAGAGAATAGAAAATTGGGGGGAAAATAGATGGGAAAAAAGAGAAAGTAAGAACAGAGGTAATTTATAGAACCATGATTGATTGGGGGAAGAGTTGAAAGTTTAAAAACAGTATGGGAGACTGATATAGGGAACACAGAGGAAAAGTACTGGAAAAAATCTGGATAGAAAGGTTTTTAAAAACATATCAGTTGAGATAAAAGAGAATGATTATTATGGAGATGGATACTATAGATCCTCAATATTCTAAGAAATGATGGAGATGTAACAAAGAAGTTGACGTGTATTTTCATTTGTGACAGAATTGTGAGTTATTCAAAAAGAAGAAATGTGAGAATTGCTGGAACTCAAAGTTGAAATGGTTCCAAAAACAGCATTGTATTGATAATAGAAAATTGTGATGTGAATAATATTTAAAAAGAAATGTTAGTGAACTTGATAACCGGAGTTCGATTACTCATAGCGAAGAATTGGAAGCAGAATTGGGATTTTCAGCTGCAAGAGTGGTATAATGAAGTATGGATCATCGTAGTTAATGAAAAATTGACTTCAGAAATTACAGTAAGTTTTAAAAAAAGAGAGAGCTAAAGATTAATAGATGCAATGAAATATGTGAAGAATTTATAAAAGCTGTATTGTGTAAATAGAAATGGGGAAAACAGGCAACGAATATACTGTATGTATTTTTTGGAAGGATTCAGGGAATGGATAAAGGAGAAGGAAGAGTATGGTTATAAGCAAACATATGTATGATATAATGGTCCCTAGGGCAAGGGGTGCACAAGTATTTTGTGTTGGTGTATTAAATGAGTTTTATGTGTTAGTAGTATATGTATTTTCATTTATAATTTTAAAAATATTTTTTTAAAAGAATGTCCCACAATAAAAGAAATGTATATATTAGTTTAATGTTATTATGTTCTACATTGTGTTTCCCAGTTTGGCTTGCTTGAGTGGAGCACAGTTATATCTGCAACACACACATTTCTTTAGACATGGAGTATCTTTATATCCCACAAGATACCAGAATCCCCATTAGATCAGAAAATAGGCTACAATTCACACAGTGTTAATTACTTGGTCTTGTTTCATACAGCACACTGTTGGATAAAGGGCTGTTTGAAACGCTTCTAATCACCATCACCATCTAGGTCCAGTGGTTTCATGGAGGTTTCCATCATGTCAGTTCAATGTCACTTTTATGTGCGAACCACAGATGCTGATACGGCAGTCCAATGCCTTTATACAAAATAGATTTCCAGAGTAGTGCTTTCCAAATGATGGTTTATGATTTATTAGTGGCTGGCAAAGCCTTGTGATTCTGTGTTTAGGCTACCCATTTCACCTGGACACAATCCAAAGCAGAACGTGGGGACTGAAACTGACAGCTGGGTCTCAAACATCTTATATTCTGATAATGTGTGTGTCTGCTTGGAACTCAGCTCTGCAAAGGAAATTATTCCCAAACAAAAATGTTTTGGAGTTTAATCTTGCCTTGGAAATAGTATGATAAACTCTCACGGCAGTCCACAATCAGACAACCTAAATATACTAATTAAAATGATGGTGTGAAAAGCAGTTTATCAGTTAATCAGACATGGATTGCCATTGTTCCTCCTACAGAGTAATTACCCATTTACTCTTTTTCCTACAGCTGCTATTCCATGCATGCTTACCTGAGAATACTTAATTCTGTGCCAGTAGCCTACATTCCTTGAAACAGAGGGAGGGAAGCCTTTAACAGCTGAAAGTTGCCACTGGTGGTCCAGGGCCAAATCAGGACTGTTGGTGGAGATTTTTGAGTATTAAAGGCTCCCCCCACCATTCCTATGTTCTAAAAAACCTAGAGAGCCTCAGAATTGGAGGCAGGGGGAAGGAAGCTTCAAATTAAAATAAAATAAAGTTCAACGTGGTTAGATCATGACATTATCACCATTTACACTCAGTAACAGGCCAGTGTTTTCTTAGGACTAGATATTAAGACTGGATATTACTAGTACCTGGGCATTTTGTAACATTTAAAATCTGAAACTCTGCTTTTTCCCCACGTTATATCTGGGTTTCTTTCAGGTCAACTCTAAGCCAACACACACTTTTCTGGAAACTCAGTGCATTTACTTCTGAGTAGACAAAGCTGGAATTGTACTGCCAGAGAATCACATTTGACTAGGGGAAAATAAAATTGATAAAATATGGTACAATATTAATCTGTTCTCTCTATTGCCATCTTTCTCAAGAAGCTCTGATTCAGCCTGTCCAATGTTGTTTTCCTGATTAGTGTGGTCTTAAGAATTTCATCTCTCAATTTTTTTTTTAATTACTGATGTCTATTACAAACATTGATTGTAGTCCTAAAAGATCAAATCCGAAGATGTCTTTGAATTTCACTTATAAAGAAAAGAAATATGGCTATAGTGCCATAATGTATTCATGAGTATTAAGCTGATGCAATTATTCAATAATTCCTGCCATGTGTACTCCCACGTAGTCACAATAGATATGTTTTAGTTTCATCTCTCTAATAGGTCTTTTAGTACTAGAAGTTAAGACTAAAAACCAAATGAAGAAAATGGGGGAAAACCTTACCATCAAAATGTATAGAAGAAGTTTTTTGAGCATTAAAGCGACGTGTTTAAGTTTTGAAAAGTTTAACTTTTCAAAACTTAAATGCATTGCTTTAATGCTTTTAAAAAATATTTTGATAAACCATTGTGGAATATATGAGGAGCCATTCTGTAAGGTAAATGAAAACTGGTGGGTCTTAAACTCTGACCTCTCCTGAAACAAAACAATCCAGAAGGAACCAGTGGTTGACACTTTATGAATAAGTTGTCAATAGAAACAAGGAACATCTTGAATTGAAATGACAGCCCAAGTGGAAGACCAGCTGAAAACACAAAAATCGTATTACAGAGTCTGCAGACAAAATGTCTACTCCCTAGTGATAAGGTATTTTCCATCAGATTATTCAGGAGTATTTTGTATATTTTAGACAAGAATTAAACTGGTGTATTTCCATGGTTGAGTGACAATTTGAACCCAGATCTCCTGAGTCCTAGACTGAACTACACTGGCTCTAACTGTCTCCACCTAATTTCATCTGATTACCTTCTTCCCCGTTAGTTCCCCACCTCCCCTGCTACACGGCCTAAGAGACTATCCTGGCTGTCCTAGCGGCATTTCAGAAGGTGGATGTGGAGGGAAGAAAAAAGGGGGAAACCAAATCTGTCTGTTGTGATTTCACCCACATGCTTTTTTCCCCTATCACATTATTTTCATTCTGAGGCCTATGACCCAAGGGTTAGTCTTAATTACTGTTGGATTGGACAAACCTACACAGCATCTTAAAAAACAGAGACATCACCTTGCCCACAAAGGTCAGCATAGTCAAAGCTATGGTTTTTCCAGTAGTGATGTTTGGAAGTCAGAGCTGGACCATAAAGAAGGGTGACCGCCAAAGAATTGATGCTGTTGAATTGTGGTGCTGGAGGAGACTCTTGAGAGTCCCCTGGACTGCAAGGAGAACAAGCCTATCCATTCTAAAGGAAATCAACCCTGGGTGGTCACTGGAAGGACAGATCCTGAAGCTGAGGCTCCAATACTTCGGCCATCTCATGAGAAGACTCCCTGGAAAAGACCCTGATGTTGGGAAAGTGTAAAGGCAAGAGGAGAAGGGGACGACAGAGGACGAGATGGCTGGAAAGTGTCATCGAAGCTACCAACGTGAATTTGACCAAACTCCAGGAAGTGGTGGAAGACAGGAGGGCCTTCTGTGCTCTGGTCCATGAGGTCACAAAGAGTTGGACACGACTTAACGACTAAACAACAACTGTTGGATCAAATGAAGAATGATAAGTCATCACTTAAGTAAATTCTACTGATTTAATGTTGGAATACACTGTTTCCCCGAAAATAAGACCTAACCTGAAAATAAGCCCTAGTAGGGTTTTTCAGGATGCTCGTAGTATAAGCCCTACCCCCAAAATAAGCCCTAGTTAAGTGAAATCCCACCCTCCACCATTGTGCAGCAACCAAAAGATGCCATGACTGTATTTGAATAAATGTAGATTGTTGTACATGGAAAAAAAACACCTCCTGAAATTAACCCCTAATGCATTTTTGGAGCAAAAAATAATATAAGACCCTGTCTTATTTTTGGGGAAACAGGGTAGCAATTGAAGATTTAGGTCTGAATATGAGGGGAGCATTTTGGAAAACACTTAACAATGAACTGAGAAAAAAAAATCACCACATCATTACAAGTCTGAGTAATCTCTGGGTAGTACTGTTTCAAAGTATTTAGACCAGAGGTTTTGTTTGTTTGTTTGTTTACTGTGGATGGGATGAATGAAACCACACCTTGAAGACTGGTTAATCTTTAGATGTAGACAACATTTCAAGGGCTTTGTTAGGGGAAGGCATGGCGATTGCCCCACGTCACTCCTGTCACACATATTCAAGATCTCATTTGCAAGATCTCATGAGCCTATGAGAGGAGTGGAGGGGTGGAGTCAGGGGATATAAGAAAGTTTAACAGAGAGACAGGGGTTGCAGAGAAAAAGGATAGAGAATTTGCAGAGAGGGAGATAGATAGTCAAGGAGATAGTGAGAGCATATACTAACAGAGATAAGCTGGTCAAGGTTAATATATTGGTGCCTCGCTTAACGATTGCCTCGTTAAACGATGAAACTGCTATACGACGACTGTTTTGCAATTGCTTTTGCGATCGCAAAACAATGTTTTAATAGGCAAAATCCATTTTGCGACGATCGGTTCCCTGCTTCGGGAACTGATTCTTCACATTACCACGTTTTTAAAACAGCTGATCAGCGGCTTCAAAATGGCCACCCACTGTATAAATGGCTCCCTGCTGTGTTTTTGGACAGATTCCTCACTTTACAGGCACTGAAAATGGCCGCCCCATGGAGGATTTTCGCTGGATGGTGAGTTTTTAAGCCCATTGGAATGCATTAACTGGGTTTTAATACATTTCAATGGGATTTTTTATTTCGCTTAACGAAGATTTCGCTGGAACGGATTATCCTCGTTAAGTGAGGCACCACTGTAGATAGAGCCGATGGTGATTTGGTATGCAGAAAGATATAAGATATTTTAATGATTTGATTGTATGCACTGAATAAAGAACATCTGTGATTCTGATTTAATTTAATACACTTCAATAAATAAGTTCTGTTGGCAGTAACCAGAGAAGTGTCTGACTAAAGTTCTTTATGTTTGGTGAAACAATAAGAGGCAATGTGGTAAACATCAGAGAATGTATTCTTACTTTTAATTATGAGGTAGCCAAGGGTTTTTCTCCTTCCCCCCCAAAAAAAGAGCAATAACCAAATAGTACTTTGACAGTTGGATATAAATTCCCAGTTTGAAATCCTCTCAGGAAGGACAGTGGGGATGTTACCTGAAAGAGAGAGAAAATGGCTGCATCTTCAGCAAGGAACAAGGATTTTATGACAGTGGTCCAGGAACTCAAGAAACTATCCTCTCTGGCTGTGAAGGACAGTCCAGAAACATTCACCCCTTAAATATTCATTCTAAAGGTGGTGAAGATTTTTTTTTTATCTTATTATCCTTCACTGGTGATGGGAAGTGGGGAATAAGCATTTTCAAAGTGTGGTTCAGCCTGCTAATCTTTCTTGAACTGATGTTTTTACTATTAATTTGTTACTACTTTGTTTTCTCAATTTAAGATCAAGGTTCCGGCCACAGGAAGGACGTTGCAAAGTCCTTGAACTGCGGAGCCGGCTTTGCCCTTCCCAGTTCCGGAGGACGCAAGCCAGCTCCGGTCACCTGACAAAAAGGGAGGGGGCTAGCATTTACTTAAGGGAACACTAGCCCCCGAAGTGTCCTCTTTCTTGTTCGGGCACCCACCTGCCTGCCCTCTTTCTAGTGTGATTTTTGGTTGCCTTTATGGGGCCGGATAGGAATTTTTGACTTCTATCCTGATTGGCTATTGGAGAGGGATTTTTCACCTATCCCACACTAGAGAAGGGTTGTTGGCATTTGATTGGTGGTTATTCTTGGTCACACCGGCAGATAGTGCAGGAAAAAACTGGTTTTCTCGGTGTGTCCCTTTGATAATTATGGTAAGCCAACAGCGCATCCGACCTCCCGGCTCTGTGGATTGTGCAATTACAGGGCCGGCAGCGGGAAGATGCGCTGGGCCACTTTTGGACCGACAGTCATCAAATAAAGATGGCTTGAGGTCTAGGGTGTTAATAGAGGCCTGCCGGGTTCCTGCTGTTGTCAAGACAGCTGGAACCTGGGGCCTGGGACTCGCCCATTGACTGATAAAGCTATTGTGGATGCCCTGCGTTTCTTTCTCCACACTATCGCAGGCCCCCTCATTTGATGAGGACAATGATATCTATAATCAGAACTGATTTAATAAAGTGTGGCCCGTATTTAATCCATATCACTGTCTTACGTCATCATTTCAGGACCTGGGAGGGCAATGTTTTCTTGAAAGCTTTTAGTCTTCTATTCCTTATTATATCAGCACAGACAAAGCCATTCTGTCTGCCCTGCACAAACACCCATCATCCCCTTGCTTTAGAAAACAGCCATAAAAGCTTTTGCAAATGTAGCAGTTGAGTGTGGGATGCTGTGAAATCAGTGTATACCATTTGATCTCTTCCTAATGACAGAAGGAAACAAGAGAAGAAATGTCCATTCTGCTATTACCTTTAATTTGCTGCAAAATTGCTTTGAAATCAGTTTGAACTAAAAAGCAGTATTTGAATAATAAATGCATAAATAAATGGTAGAAATTGGTTCCTTTTTCTCGTAGAAACCAGAATTTATGTGGAATTTATTTCACTCCAGAAGGGGTGGAAAAGCAACTAAAGAGGGCATGCTATTATTATGCTTTTATGGTTAATTGCTCTTCTCTGCATGTTTTCCCCCTACTGTGTAAAACAAGTAATTAGTAGTATTTACCATAATTAAAGACCAATTAAATAATTTCTGTCTTACCCTTGATGTGAGACAAGTGGCTAATTAACTTAAAGTTGGCTGTCATCCATAACTCACTTACTTTAAAGCATCAACACTTGTGTCAATGGATCTACTTTAAGGTAAACAGATTGTGGACTTCAGCATAATCCTACAACCTTTGTGTCACACTTTTAAGTTCAGAGGGAATATCTTCAGATGATATCTCACTGGGGATTTAAAAGCAGCGACTGCCTTAATTAGTGCTGCAGCTGGATGTAATTTCAGCAGCATTTACATCAATTAATATCCAATGATTGTGTCTCAGGAGCCCTGTATGTGGACTGTCACACTGCTAGGAAATGAGGTAGAGGATAAAGGAACTTAACTGGGACCAATAGACAGGCAAGTTTATTTGAAAGATGTGGGATTCTACTGATGCCTTATCAAGATCTTAAGAAAAGGATTTCTCAGAAGACCCCAAACGAAAACTAGCCCCTTCCTTCTTTGTTATCACCCTTCTAATGTGGAGTCCAACATGAAGGGACTGTCCTTTGCAAGAGGAGCCTACTCTTCAAATGAGAGGGATCCCAGATGTTTCTGGGACCCCGGTTAGGCGGAGAACCTCCACAGGTAGTAAACTGTCCCCTCTTCTGATTGTCACACTCCACACACAGAAAATGACAGGAGACACTGGCCTTTTCCTCCTGCATTCAGACTCACCCTTTTCTTAACACCTGAATACAGCTTGACTCATGGGATGTCACTGTTCAAAATGTGAGAGTACAAAACATTGAACTTCAATCCTTTGATTGTGAAACAAGATGTCAACAGTTATTTTATGTATACTTATACTATATATATAGTTCTTGGTGCTGATAAGCTTGGATTTGCAGGTGGAGCAGCATTGACATGTTAATTATACTGTGGTGGCACTGCCTTTTCACTTACCAGAGCACAACAATGTGTTAAAAGCAGGCCACTCACTGGTAGATGCCCAGAGGGACATTTAATGGAGAAGGGATTCCATACACTTATCTTTATGACTTTATTTTTCACCCTTTCTCATGACTTAAGGAGAGGAGCTACCCAGTGATTCTTATTCACTGTAAATATTGGACAAAGAGATGTCAAGCAATGCTTGGCTGCATGCCACAACAGCTGTTTTAACACACCGTGATAGTGACTAAGCTTAAATAATAATAATAATCATGGGCCATCAAATGAATTCTGATTTATGGTTACCAACCAGAAAGGATTACAGCAGACAGGACCAAAAAAAAATATCTGCTACTGTATGTTGACTGCCCCTATCTAAAGCGGAAGGTGGGGAGGAATCAGCTTTTTATAACATAAGGCAGGAGTGGGCAATTAATTTCTATAACGGGCCACATGAAAAATCTGAACTGTGTTCGGGGGCCAAACCAACTTTACTCATGTAAAAAAAAGGGGCAGCCTTGGTGATGTGAGTCAAATGAGTGTTCTTTTATGAGCAGAAACCTTCAAAGAGAACACAAACTGGGAGCACACAAAGCGGGGGCATGGAGAGGTCACTGGCTCTGAAGGTAGGAGGCAGGTAGAGTTGTGTGGCTGTAACTTGAAAGGAGAATTGGGGTGTGGACAGGGAAGGAAGGGAGGAGAGAGACAGAATGAAAGAAGGAAGGCAAGAAAGAAAGAAAGAAAGAGAAAGAAGTAAGGAATGATATATATAAATGGAGAGAAGATTTCTTCAACCACTACAGCAGGGATTCTTTCCAAATAAAACAAGTGGGTGGGGTCAACAATTCTTTTTCAAGATAAGCAAGACTTTTTTTAAAAAATATGTGAACTATTTTAAAACTGAAGTACTTTGAGGTCACCTACAGTATTTCTGATGGAGGTAAAACAGTTTTACTCTTTAAAAAGTTTTAACTTAAAAACCCTTTGCCAAAACCTCCCCAAATTTAGCATAGAGCAAGAGCAGACTGTTTGCTACAACTGTGCCACATTTGGTGCTTATCTAAAGCCCAGTTTAAAAAGTACAGTATAATTTTGCGTTTGGGCTGCCCTCATTTTTAGAATTGCTTTATAGGATGCTGATTTCCTCTGCTGCACAACATCATTGCTCCATTCTCATGCAGCAATAATAAAATCAAAGTGTGGCAGAGACAAGAGGAACATTTTCTTTTGTCTAGTCTCATTGTGCTATGCCATTTCTGGTCCAACCTGCTGGTTAGGGGATTCTGGGAATTCTTTTCCCAAATCATGGAAGCCTGGCCATAATGGAATCTTTCCTATCTCTACTTCTAACAGCACTGTAGCACTGAAGTGTAGAAAACACAGAGATTAAACTCACAATCCTTTAACATAACCAGACACATAGAGCATGTAGTATGAATATGATAGAATTGTGGGGTTTTAAGTCTGGAATATAATTGGGAAGCTTGCTAGGAAAAACTCAGGCAGAGGTTTTGCATCCATCGCATCTCTGACAGCTGGCCATTCAGTTTCCACTTAAATGCCTAAAGAAATTAAAGTAATCACTGATTAAAACAGTATCACAGAGAGCTTTATTGCTGCTGGGCTAATAGAACTCCAATAGTGACTAAAGGGGTATATCCCAACATTTAAATAATTTTAAATACTTTAGCAAAATTCCAAACAGTGTCATTTGGCCTGCAGTGTAGAAGTTTGTATTCCTAGTGGGAGATTTTTTTGTGGGTAGGGAGTGTTTGGGGGATTTTTATGTATGAGTGTGTGTGGGTCTGGTCTCTGGGTGCCTGTGTGAATGTTGTTGTATGTGTATACCATGTATATATTTACAATGACAAATTATTGTTGTTGTTGTTGTTGTTAAAATTTCCAATCATCAGAATATTCTTTTCCTGGATCTATGAAAGCTTAAATAGAGACAAATATACTGGCCTTACTCACAAGTCCCTGTGTGTTATAACCTTCCACTCTAATTTCCCCAACTATACTATTCTAAACACTAATACAGTATCTGTACAGGTCTTGTGCTCACATGCAACTAAGTGTGTTCAGAAAGCTTAGCAAGATCAGGAATTCAGTTTTATCATTTAATCCCAATTGCATAGAACATCCTACCTATGTTAAAGTGAATGTGGGCAGAACACGCCTTCAGATCTCGCTGCCCAATGCAGCAAAAGTATTGACCCAAGGAGTGGAGGACAGTATATATCGGGATGAAGGAGAAGGGAGTAATGTATGTGGCCTATCATATTTAGAGGCATATCACACTCTAATCTCACTAGGATCTCTTGAAGGAGTGGAGATCTTTTCAGGGTTTCAGCCAAAGAGCATGAAAGGCTGGTGGTGATGTGGAGGCAGAGGTAGATTGCACCCCTATGTCCCCATTCTACCTGATAGTCCTGCAAACTTCTTCATGTACAGCAGGGGTCTCAAACATGCGGCCCGGGGGCCATTTGCGGTCCGCTGGACAATAGTTTGCGGACCCCACCTTGCCTGCTCCCGAAGCGCCCACATGTCCTCTGCTGTCAAGAGTCAAAAGAAGCCTCACTCGCTCGCCGGCTCTCTCCCAAGACAGCGCCTCTTGCAGTCTCCAACCAGAACTGCAGCCTGCCAGCCAGCCCGCCTGGCTAAGGACACTCCTGGGCAGTTTCCTCAGGCTCTTGCTCTGCTTGGCGGAAAATCTGATGCAGCCCAGCCTCACCCCGACTCTGCCTCCAGCGGCCCCCAGGTAAATTGAGTTTGAGACCCCTGATGTACAGCATGAAGGTCTCCACAATGTGAAACTGTGTTCAAATTCCGTGAGCTGCAGGTGTTCCATACCCAGGATGCCAGTCAATGGAATGCTGTGAACCAACTTAGTTGAACACGTTTACAGTGCTCATAATGAACACAAGAAGGTCCATAGGATTTCCAGGTGGAGTGGGAACATAAAGGCGGATGCTTCTGAAATCAGGTCCAAGCAGAATACCTGAATGGGATTTAGAAATCATTTATTTCGGGAACCATCAGTAACAGTTGTTATTTAGGATTATTTTTTTCAGTCATATGAACAACTGAAACTTGTTTACTTCTAGTACAGAATGCTGGAAGAACAAACAAGCAGCAAACATCTTATATTGATTTTTTTCCATTTGACATCTCTTGTTGTTTTCCCCAAGCAGCCAAACCAAGACAACTGAGGAATACAAGGAGGAGACACAGAGCAAGAGAACCCTTTTAACTGCCTATTTTTAGCCCAAGACCTTGACTCCAATTGCTGTTTGCACAGAGAAACACTGGAAATCCCAAAGAGATTTTTTTTTTTTTTTAGGAGTTGAAATCCAGCAACAAGGACGGTAATGTCTCTCGTGACTGAGACAAAGGTGCCACAAAGTTTTCCTGATTATATGTCTTAACTCATGATGGAAGTTTTTGCTTAATTCCAAAAGGGGAAAAAAGGAAAAAGAAACCCCTTTTATTCAAACACACCTTTAGGATCTAGAATGGGCCGTTGCTCAGATGGGGAAAGAGAGGCAGCGGCACCATTCTGGCATGGTTTGGGAGTAGCTCTGTAGCGGACAAAAAAGCTCTACAGAGAACCATTAAAATTGCCCAGAATATCATCGGGCTCCAGCTACCAACCCTGGATGACATCTTCACATCCCACTGTCTAAGGAAGTCACACAGCATCCTGAGAGACTCTTCCCATCCTGCTTATAACTTTTTTGAACTGTTACCGTCTGGCAGAAGATATAGAACAATTAAGACTCGGACCACACGTTTTCTCAATAGTTTTTATCCCAGAGCTATAATTTATTTATTTATTTATTTATTTATTGGACTTATATACCGCCCCATAGCGCTACAAGCACTTGCAATTAATAATAAGCTTAAAGACCACCAGTAGTGAATAATTAGTTGGACTGTGTTACTTGGCCTGCGGTGTAGATGTTTGTATTTTTAGTGGGGACTTTTAGTGGGTGGGGAATGTTTGGGGAATTTTATGTGTGTGCATGTGTCTGGTCTCTGGGTATCTGTGAATTTCGTTGTATAGGTATACTGTGCATATACTTACAATGACAATAAATTATTATTATTTTGCCTGACTGCCCACCTTTCAGCTACCACTTCTGGGGCTGGCACGCAGGCTCACTGAAGAGATGCCTCCTTGAGTTGACCTTGCCTTAACCAACCCTTCACTCTTGGGTGAGCTAGCAAGCACTGGGGACTCCTGCAGGCTTCCACCTTTAACACAAGAACAGCAGGGGCAAGTGGCTCCTTATTTTGTACTTTTTTTCATTCGTAGTCTATTCAATATTCCATGAGTCACATTTTTTTCTACAAAGCTGCTCATAATAACCTCAACATTTCAACAGAATCATCTCAACTAACTAAAAGAAGACACTAAAATATTTCATGAACTTTGCACTAATGCATCAGCAGAAAATGTCATGTCTGCTACTTTCCCCCCTAATTTGTTTATTTTTATGATTATCACAAAAGTCACTCCTACTGTCATTCCATTCAATGAGATTAAAATGACTGCATGTTTTTCAAAATATACAACAGTCATAGCCAACTCTATTATTTATAGCTTTAAACTAAGCATCTATGACCTCTTTTGCCTTTCACTGTTTGGTTTCTCCTTTGTAAAGTATCCTTTGCCAGAAATTTCAAAGCAGAATTTTTATTTTGAAATCAAATTATTTAAAGGAGGACGACGAAGCTGGAAAACATGCTTTCCTGGATTGCAGCTTTGAAAAGCCCCCAGACAGCATGGATACTAACCATACTTGCTGGGGGATTTTGGGAGCGGTCATGCAAAAATAACTTTTTTTAGCTCTGAGATGACTTTGCTGGATATCAAGGCACCTCCTGATGCTTGGTGGGGCTCTGGACTCCTGATCTATAGTCGTGCCCTATCAGCACCATTTACAGGCAAGGTTATACCAGATGACTGAATCAGACCACTGGTCCCTCACACCACCTGCCATACTTTTTGAAATCCGAGATGGCAAAAACCAAGTGTAGGACCTTTGCCTGGCAAAGCATGAGAACTAAGCTATGGCTCTTGAGTTTCCACTAAATCCAATCTGGGTTATTTTATGGTGTCCCGTCACAATGGAAGTAATGCAAAAAAACAAACAAACCTGGGTTAAATTCATACACAGCTCCTATATCATGGACTGTATTGCACAGACACATTATTTTTTTCTAGTTGCTGAGATGGTCAGCCTAATTTGACCACGGTAGATGGCACAGTTAATTCCCTATTTCATGCTGCACTGCTCCTAAATATGTACTGGCATACTTCCCCTACCAAAATGCCATTTTCTGAATTAAAGAATTTAAACATTGCTCTTTTATCCTCTTGGGAGCCTTCCACAAATCTTTCCAATTTGTCAGGAGCACACCCTTGAACTGTGAGGTCCAGGACCAATCTCTGTATACATCAAATGGGATTGCATGCAGGGAAGAAGGATGCCCTTATGGGCAACACATGCTTTCTTGTCATTCAAATTTGCTACTTTACTCTAAACCAAGAACACTAATGACATATCCTCAAAACATGAAAACAAAACTACCTTTGGACACAATTCTGTGTGTGCCTTCAATATGTATACATGTGCCTTCTTTTGTATGTATGTGTCACATACAGCACTGATGGTACCTGTCTGTCATGGGTTTGGAAGGAAAGTTCCATCCTATGGGGAGTGGAAGGCGGGACATCAGGGGGGAGGAGCTGTACTGTATATATATTTGGGGGAAGTCCATCGTAGGGAAGCTGACGTGGAGAAGTGGAGTTGGAGTCTGTGGGTCAGACTGGGTACAACTGTTCGTCAGATAGTACATACCTGATAGGTTCAGGTTTCTATCTAGGTAGCCAGAACTGATAGGTTCAGGGTCTGTGCGTTACCTTAAAGTGTTCCGTGGGAACCAATCTGTTGTATGTGTATGATTGGGACTATACCAAGTTCCAGTAACCTATTTACCCGATCCTTTTATTTACCCTGTTTGTTGTTTCAATAAACCTTGTTCTTTTGTTTATTAAAATCCATTCCTGGTCTGGGTGACTTGGTAAAGCGAATGGTTGGTGGCAGCCTAACTACAGGGTGGGATACTCCAGTAGGTCTGGGGTTGTTACAGTATGTATGTATGTATGTATGTATGTATGTATGTATGTATGTATGTATGTATGTATGTATGTATGTATGTATGTATGTATGTATGTATGTATGTATGTATGTATGTATAAAGGCCGCATTTAATTGGAGCACACTTTTCCCATGGTAAGTGGTAGGTAAATGTTTGTTTGGGGTTAATTAAGAAGTCATTTCAGCCTTAGTCCTATTTTATGCTCTGCCTTTAAAGTACAAAATCTTTTCTATCATTTTTTCCCTGTCCCATGAGAGGCTTTTATGTTCCCAAATGGCAAATCTTAAAATACATGATCTGTTCCCAGGATATAAAGTCAAATATAGAAAGATTTTGCCATCTGGAATTCTTAGAGAAACTCATAAATGTTTTTGGTAACAGCTACAAATATGTCCAGATTCAGTGACCTTTTACCCTCACTGGATTTTAAATAATATAAATGTTGTGGGTCTACAAGTGCCTTCTTTTGTCAAATCTTCCATTCCTTCTGCAGTTTTGATCACAACCATTTTTGGTTTTGTTGTTAACATCATACTCCCATATTAGCCCTATTCAAGCATTCAGAGAAGGTAGCGTTGAAAATATGAATAAGGAGAGAATTCTATTCCCCTGCTCCTTCCTGTCATTATTTCCACAGGCAGGGGGGCTGTCTGAAGAGGCAGGCTTCTTCTATTTTTGGAGTCTCTCCATGGAATTTGGGTTTGTGAAAAATGCAGGTTCCTGATCACATAGAGAGGCAAGCCAACAAGCAGGGAGCACGGGCTAAAACTCCCTCTGCTAAGACATAACAAATTCACTCTTTCTGAATGTCTGAATAAGGCTCTTATGTTTTTTTTAAATACCATTATGGAGCAATGTACTTTTCCTGAGTCACTCATTCCAGTGTGGAATCCCTATATGTACTGCAAACAAAATTTATATCTATATAATATTAAAACGTGAATTTTTTATTAACTGTTTATTGGCCAGCTCTGTTTATATTCCTCCAAAGAGCTCCTCCCTGCTTTATCATCAAAAGAACACTGTAGGTCAGGCAGAAACAGAATGATGGGCTCAAGGTCACCACAGGAATTTCATAGCTCAGTAAAAGCTAATGTCTGGATCGCCAGAGTCATGGCCCAATACTTTAATGTCTACACTGAATGTCATTATGTCTAAGAGTTCTCCCATAACATGGGGATAGGCTGCGGGAGAGAGATGGGGATCAGTCTTGAATGGAATAGAGAATCTACCACAGGGTTGCAAGGTAAGTAGCATCCAATTCCTGGAAATTTTAGGGCTAAAGTTTGAGATTGGAGGTAAAGAACTGTGATGGCACAGAAATAGGTCCACAATAGTGGGTGAGGGAAAGATTAGGAGAGGAGAACAGAACCAACTGATTTTAGAAATCTAGGTAAATGAATGCAGATTCCAAGTAAAGCCCAGGTAACTAGATATTCTGGCAAGCCAGACCAAGGAAATAAACACTTGTGGCAGATGGCCAAGAAGTAAAATACTTGGAATTGCATGCACATAGTCTTACATACAGCATACATGACATGGGAGGAGTTTTCTGGTCCTACCCATGGGGAGTGACTACTTTTTATATTTTATTGGTCTGCTTTCATTTGATTTGATTTTCTACCATTGATGCCAGGGTTTGTACTATCTGCTTAGCTTCCAAATGGGATGATGAGCCCACACAAGCACAAGTACTGACTGGCCAACTTCCCAGTTCTCTCCCTTCAATCCTGGCTTCTTCGTGTGCCAACATGCTGTAAGCCCAACATGCAAGCACATCCATACTGAGCTGGTAAGCTCAGGCAAAAACTGGCACTGGTGAGTGTGGAGCACCCAGACCTTAAAGCAACCTTGCACACAAAAATCAAACATTCACCTCTTCCAGCAGTGCTCACTCTGTAGTTAGGCACCCTTCAGTCTCGAAAGACTATGGTAATGTGCTCTAGTGTGGCTGAGGAGGCCGATTCAAGAGTGACAATCCCTTCCACACTGAAGACAAATACAATCTGTCCCCTGTCCAGCATCCTGATTTTGCTGCTTTTGTGACTTCCTGTTTGCCTCAGCCTGCTGGACAAGGATGTCTTCAAACTGGGAGAGGCCGTGATGCAACGCCTACCTCCAGGCTGAACGCTCAGATGTTGAGGTTTCCTATATGTTGAGGTCCATTCCTAAGGCCTTCAGATCCTGCTTGCAGATGTCCTTGTATCACAGCTGTGCTCTCCTTCTGGGGCGATTTCCCTGCACTAATTCTCCATACAGGAGATCCTTTGGAATCTAACCATCAGCCATTCTCACGACGTGTCCAAGCCAATGTAGACGTCACTGTTTCAGTAAAGCATATATGCTAAAAAATCCAGCTCGTTCTAGGACTACTCTATTTGGAACTTTGTCCTGCCAGGTGATACCAAAAATGTAGAATACATAGCAAAACCCTGTGATTTCAACCATTGTATTGAGTCCTCATAATCACTCTGTTCAAACACCAATAATTGGTGTTGGTTGTGTGCTGTCCTCTGTTGGTTGTGTGCTGTCCTCTGAAGATGCCGGACACAGAGACTGGTGAAACATTAGGAAGAACAACCTTCAGAACACAGCCAAAGAGCCCGAAAAACCCACAACAACCATTAGATCCCAGCCGTGAAAGCCTTTGCAAATTTATTTACTCTCTCTTATCCTAGTGTCATAAGTAAAAAGGGAAACTGGTCTAGGACCAGCATCAGTAGCAACAGCATCTTGTTTCTTAGGATGATGCCAGTATGGAGCACCACACAGAGTACCAGATTATGATTCAAGTTACTTCATTCAAATCCATGATGATCCCTGGAAACTCCTTTGGAGGGTGACAATGGTAAACAACTCTTTAAAGATCTCAGATGCCTTGAAATATTTATTAGATTGCTATAAGTCAAAAGTTTCTTGATAGCACATCAAAACATCAATCTAACCAAAAATGTAACTCACCAAAGCTGGAGTCTAATCAAGTGATGGCAAGCAGTGTACAGGTATATCCGTTTGGACTGTATCTCCCAGAATTCCACAGGCAGCTATGCCACCTCAATAATTCCCAGAGTCATAGTCCAAAAATACTAATCTGCATACCTCCATCCTTGTTGAGTGTCAAATGAATTGAATGTGAGAGATCCTTACACTACCTCTTTTTGCTTGTGCAGCATTTCCTTTTTTGAATTCCCACCCCAAAGCGGCACCAGCTTTGCTCTAGAATTAAAAATAACTCCCTAATCAATTTGAATCAGCTCAAAAGAAGTTGTTCTGGCTCCTATTAAGAGCAAGACAGATTGTAGCTCACCTATGAAAAGAATATGCCTTAACATCAAGAGGGAAGGTATCCAAATGAGACATCTACTAGTTCATCCTCTGCCTCAGGCTAGCTCTCTTATTCGTTTTAAATCTATGTAACAATGTCTAGGTCCACACATATGGATGAAAAATTATTTGGGGAGATGTATAGAAGTGGGGATTTAAAATTTTAACAGATTAACAACTCCTCCAAAATTATAGTGTTTTATTCTTCCAGCAAGAAAAGAAGGATTAGACGTTTTAACTGTTGTGACTTAGTATTTGGTCTCTTTTATGTGACACAATGGAGTTTGATTGTACATATCCATCTATGTTAGGAAGCCAAGAGTGGTACATAATCAGCCAATGTCAATATCCCAAATCATGAAGTGAGCCACCCACCCACACACCTACTGCTGTAAATATGTTTTTCTGTCTGGGTGATGTTAATCTGTTATTTGATGAGTATAACTAGAAATAACAGGATACAGCAGGGAGGATACTGTGGGAGTTGATATTTCATCCCTCTTCGAGGTTTATGTGAATGTTTGTCATTGCTTCTGACAGCGTTTATATTTTGTTCTCTGCATTATTAGTGTCACAGAAATTCTACAGAATAAAGCCAGATAAAACACATTTTAACAGACAGTGCAGATAAGGCATATAAGGAAACGGATATAGAATGGACCTGGAATTTGTCTTCTACTGGTGAAAAAGATTTGTTCACCGCAGTTGCCTCTACCTGATGGTACGGATCTGACTTTTTCCCCTGCACAACAGCTCATCAAACAGGTGACAATGGAGAAAAGTGGCCATGAAAACAGGCCTCTGCATGAGTCTAACATGGAATCCAAATGATCAATTAATTGTTGATGTACAGTATCTGGCATAAAGTCATAAACTGTAAAAAAAAAAAAAAGGTGCATATTTTGAAAATGTTCAATGTGACCTTTATAAAAAAGCCTATTTCTTTAAAGCTAAGATGGAAGGAAAAATAAGTCAATGAGCAAAATCAAGCATGACAGATTTGCCTCTTCTTAACTTCTAGAAAAAATGAGTAGCTGGGAAAGAAACTGTCTTATAATATGTGATTTACCACCTAGTGTAAATTTTACAAGATCTTACAGAGTACCAAAGATCCAATACCTTATTTTGGTAATATAGCACATGCTATAAATCACAATATACAGTAATTCTCCTAACTTAAAATGATCACAAGAGCAATGTCTTCTACCATGGCATTGCAGCCTCAGGATTCTGCCTTTCCCCTTCTGTTGAGGTGTGATCTCCCATCACCTCAGCATCATTAAGGTGAGGCAATCAATAGACGGGGAGGAGAAAACAGAGCAAGCCAGGGGAGAGGCCTATGGGCTAGAAAGAAACAGGCTTTGCTTCACATGTTACCGTATTTTTTGCTCCATAAGACGCACTTTTTCTCTCCAAAAAGGTGGGAGGGAAAGTACATGCGTCTTATGGAATGAATGCAATAACCCAGGGTTCAGCCACCACCACCCAAAAGGCTCCCACTGCCATGCCAGGAGGCCTCTGAACTGGCAGCAGAGACTGCTTGCTGTTCAGACCTCAGCATTCTGCACTGCTAGCTTTCCAAGATCTGCTCCCTGCAGCTCAACTGGAAAACCAGCAAGGGAAACAGGCCTGTGGCAGCAAGCAATGCAAACAGCCAAAGACCAAAGGGGAAGGAGTGATTCTATAAAAACCAGGGGAAACCAGAAACACAGTCCCCCATTTAGGCAGTTGATTTTCTCACATTTGGGGAAATCACAGGGGTCAGCTCATCTGAAGTGCAATAGATGAGCCTTACCCTGGGAAAACCACTCTTACAAGAATGGTATCTTTCCTGCCAGGTCTGAGTTTGAATAGCCCCTAAGCCTCCTGGCCCTTTCAGTGCCCTGCCCTCAAAAGGCATGGTGACCGCCTGGCTGCACCTCCTGATCAGAACAGGGTTGCACAGCCCCAGTGCTGAAAGAGGCCAGGAGAGCTCCTCAGTGTTTTGGGGTGCCCCACAGGACCCCCATCAGGGGCTAGATGTTCCTCCCACAATCCTCCAGTGCACATATATTAGCATACCTAATATGTGGGGAAGGCAGGGAAAGCAGGGGAAATTGAAACTTTCAGTTAGTGAAGAGGCTGCTTGTCTGCTTCCTTGCTAGTCCAAGCAGTTAGAGAGCTGCTTGTTTTGAGTTAAACCCTGTTTGGATTAAAAGGTGCTCAGTTTGAGTTGAAACCTGCTGATCAGCTGTTAGGTGGGGAAAGGGCAGGAAAGAAGAGCACAAAATGGCTGCCGTCTGCAGGCTGCCTGCTGGCATTTAGCTGTTTGGGGCTCTTTTTTGGCTGTTCTGGGGTCTACCAAGGCACTGTGAAGAGCCAGGCTCAGTCTACAGTACAGTGGACCCTTGACTTACAGACGGCTTGACTTACAGACTTTTTGAGTTACAGACTGTAACAACCCCAGACCTACTGGGATATGCCACAGTTTCACTAAGCTGCCACCAACCATTCCCTGTAAGGAGTCACACAGACCAGGAATGGATTTTTAACAAATAAAAGAACAAGGTTTATTTAAATAACACACAGGGAAAAATAAAATGATCAAGTGAATAGGATACAGTAACGTGGCTTAGTCTCAATCATACATACACCAGTTTGGTTCACACAGAACACCTTTAAATAAAGCACAGACCCTGAACCTATCAGTTCTGGCTACCCATAAAGACACCTGAACCTATCAGGTAGGTACTGACTGACACACAGTAGTACCCTGTCTGACACACAGACTCCCACACCAGCTTCTTCTTCCCAGCTTCTCCAAACTCTTCTAAACTTCTCCACACAGGCTTCACATATATATACAGTACAGCCCCTCCTCCTGATGTCCCGCCTTCCACTCCCCATAGGATGGAACTTTCCCTCCAACCCATGACAGACAGGTAACATCAGTGCTGTATGTAACACCTCCCCTCTTTATAAGTTGTTTTGTAGGGGGAAAGCTAAAGTGCTTTTCTCAAAAAAACAACCTGGATCCAAAACATACAAAAACAGTTATACAATAACATACAATACCATACTTACTCTAGGATAAACATATCAATTAGGCATTTAAACATTTACCATTTACAATACATCAAGTTACCTTTATTCATACAAACCAAGCATGTTTAATAAACAAGTACATTTAACCTTTGGTCACCAAAATATATACATAGTCCATGTTTCTTCGCCGTCTTCATTCTTCAGGTCTTCTTGACAAGGCGTCAGCAACACAGTTCACTGACCCTCTGACCACCTTCACTTCAAAGTCATAGTCTTGCAGGTTTAAAGCCCACCTCATAAGTTTACTATTGTGGGTTTTCATTGTCTTTAACCATTGCAGTGGTGAATGGTCAGTGCACAGAATAAAATGTCTTCCCCAGATGTAAGGCTTGGCCTTCTGGATCGCGTAGACTATGGCCAGGCACTCCTTTTCCACGGTTGCCAAATGTCTCTCACCTTTCTGGAGTTTCCTACTCAGGTAGGACACTGGATGCTGGTCACCATTTTCATCCTCCTGGCAAAGAACTGCTCCTACCCCGCTGTTAGACGCATCGGTGTAGATGATGAACTCCCGGTCGAAGTCTGGAGCACGCAGCACTGGATAGTTGATGAGGGCCTCCTTCAACCTCTGGAACGCCTCCTCACAGTCGCTGGTCCACGGGATGCGGTCATCAGTCTTCTTCCTCGTCAGATCGGTCAGCGGAGTCGCTATCTCGCTAAACCTTGGGATGAACTTTCTGTAGTAGCCCACCAACCCAAGAAATGATTTGACTTTTTTCTTGGTGTTGGGTCTAGGCCAATCACGAACGGCTTCTATCTTGGCCTCTAGGGGTTTGATCACTCCTCCCCCTACTATGTGACCCAAGTATTTTATTTCTGGGCTACCCAGCTGCAATTTGTTCTCTTTGCAGGGCCTAGGCCAAAGCACTTCCTCCCCTGGGTTAAAGTGCCTCTCCCTGCCTTCCTGGTCATCCCAAGCTTTCTTTCTGACCTTTTGAGCTTGCAGGGTCTCTGCTGCTAGCTCTAGGTTTCTCTTTAGGTCATTCCTTAAAGAGTCTATATATGTCACAACGTCTTGTGGGTCATCCTGGGTGATCTGCTCCCAATTTTGTTTGATTAAATCGAGTGACCCTTTCACCCTTCTCCCAAACAAAAGTTCAAACGGACTGAACCCGGTACTGGCTTGTGGCACTGATCGATAAGCAAACAAAAGGGATTGCAGCTTCTGGTCCCAATTGTTTGGATTCTCTGCCAAGTAAGCCCTAATCATGCGCATCAGAGTCCCATTGAACTTCTCCGTTAACCCATTACTTTCAGGGTGATAGGCAGTGGTTTCCTTGTGTTTAATTCCACAGATTTGCCATAACCGTTTCATGAGCTTCGATGTAAACGATGCGCCCAAATCTGTGATTATTTCAGAGGCAAATCCCATCCTGGACATATACCCCACCAAGGCATCTGCCACTGTGTTAGTTTCAATGTTAGTCAAGGGTATGGCTTCAGGGTACCTCGTGGCATGGTCCACAATGGTGAGAATGAACCTGTTCCCCCTCTTTGTGGCCTTGGGCAAAGGTCCCACAATATCCACCCCTATACATTTGAACGGAGTGTCAATCACAGGCAAAGGGCACAACTTTGCTTTGGTCCTGTCACGGTTATTCCCCTGCCTCTGACACACATCACATTGTTTACAGAACTCCTTGATCTGTTTCCCTATTTCAGGCCAGTAAAAATTCTGTGTGATTCTCTGCTGTGTTTTGTTCACCCCTAAGTGCGCAGCAAACATGTCAGAGTGCCCCCTTTGTAAGATCATGGGGCGATACTTTTCAGGTACCACTAGCTGACTTCTGATCCCATCTCCCCCTTTTGAGATATTCCTCAGGGTCTCTCTATATAAAATTCCCTTTTTCTCTCGAAATCTCACTGGGGTTTCAGGTGTTAGCTGGGCGTCTGTCACCTGTTCAAAACACTTTTGGAGAGTGGCGTCTGCCTTTTGCTCTTGGCCAAATCTGCTGTCTGTGGTTAAGGTTTCCACCACAGCTTCGGAACTACCCTCTGCTTCCGTCTCGGGCTCATCAGTACCCCCCTGAACTGTCCCCGTGGTGGCTTGTGAGCGTGTAATCACTAGCACCCGTTTCACATGTTCAGCCAGGTCATTTCCCACGAGCACGGCTGCTGGCAGAGTCGATGAAATCGCTAGCCGCCAAACTCCCCTCCAGCCTTGAAAGTTCACAGGTACCTCCGCTACTGGCAGCGAGATCACCTGTCCCTCAATCCCTGCCACCTTTATGCTCTCATTTGGGATTATATACTCCCTAGGAATAATATCTGGATGGCACAGGGTCACCTGGGAACAAGTATCCCTTAGCCCCCTATACTGATGGTCAAGTATTCCTACGTCCACCCCTGCGGTTTCAAACAACTGTGAATCTGTTCTCACTAGCAAGCAGCGCTTGACCTCCACAAGCGGACCATTTTCCTCAGCCTGATCAGCAGATGTATCTGTTCCAGATTGAGTAGCCATGGCAACAGGCTCCCTCAGTGACAAGGAGCTTTGCTCTTTCTGGACACAGAACACAGCTTTTGGCTTGGTTCCACTCAAATCATGAGGCACAATTCCTTTTAGCTGCTTTAATTTCTCACACTCTGAGATTAGATGGCCCTTTCCTTGACAGAAATAACATTTTCTGCTGTACTTGGAGTCTTTCTCATCTGGTTTTGGTTTTCCCTCCAAAATCTGAGGTCTTTGTGGTTTCATGTCTGAGGGCTTCCCTTCACCATGGGCCCCTCCCCCTTGCTGGTTTCTCCCTGGTCCCTGAGAGTACTTGCTGTAGGTTTCCTTATTTTTACCTATCGATTTCCCCTCACCTAAGGGCTTTCTTATTTGGGAAATAAAATCTGCGATTTCTGCTGCTTCTGCCACAGATTTCGGTTTCCTCTCCCTCACCTGGAACTTCAGTTCCCCATACAGGACTGAATAAAACTGTTCCAGCGCTATCAGGTCTTTAAGCTGCTGGAAGGTCTCTGTCCCCTCCTGAGATAGCCATTTCTCTAGCAGCCTCACCAGTTGGGCCCCCACTTGGGTAAAAGTCTGCTCTGGTTTCTTGGTGAGTGACCTGAATCTTTGCCTCAGCTGTTCCGCATTTATCCCATGTCTGGCAAACACCAGTTTTTTAAACTCAGCGAAATCTTTTAGCAGTTCCTCTGGCATCTCTGCATAGACTTCTGCCAGGCTGCCACTGATTAAAGATCGCATGATGGTCATCTTCTCAGTTTCCCTTACTGAGAAGTCCACAAACGCTCTTTCCACGAGGGAAAAGAACACCTCAGGGCAATCCCCCTTGTGGTACACAGGGAATTTCTTCAGGTCAGTTTTAGACAATAGGCCCCCCTCAGAATCCCTATTGTTATTATTGTTCTGATTCATCAGTTCCAATTTTCTTAACTCAAACGCCATCCTTTCTTTTTCCAGAGCAATTTTCTCTCTCTCCCATCTTTCTTCTCTTTCCATTCTCTCTATTTCAAATTGCCTTTGTTTCTCTCTTTCCTTTTCCTCCATTTCCCTCACCCTCAGTTCATGCTGTTGGGCTAGGAGCATTTTTCTGAGTTCTGGGTTCTGTTCTCCCGTGCTGTCATCCTGCACTGGGTCAAATTCATCCTCAGAACCTTGGTCTACCTGGGGTTCCCTCACTTCACCCATTTCTGCCATTTGGCTTCGAGTCAAGGGCATAATCCCCCCCCCAGAACAGGCTGCTTTCAAAAGTCAAGCCTCAAAATAAAGCAACCACTTTTTTTTTCTCTTTTGCCTCAGAACCAGCCTTCTATAGATTGCTGCTGTTCTTTCAGCACTAACTTGCAACTGTTGCCAGCCAGAGTCTACCCCCCCTCTGCTAGGCCTCTCAGCAGACAAGCTAGATCACTGCTACTTCACTCAGCTTTGCCTCAGCTTTTTTTCCCGCCAAAACAGGTTGCCTCAGAGCTCCCTAATCTAGT
Source organism: Pogona vitticeps (assembly GCF_051106095.1). Lineage (NCBI taxonomy): Eukaryota > Metazoa > Chordata > Lepidosauria > Squamata > Agamidae > Pogona > Pogona vitticeps. The sequence goes on from NC_135783.1 coordinate 52,008,235, forward strand.
CCCCAATCTGAGGTTACACGTTCTTCCACTAGCCTACCTCCCCGTGAGGTAAGCCTAGAAGATTACCTACGCGCTCTCAGATTGTCCCTGACTAGACCCCCCTTGCTCTGGGCACACTTGCCAAGGCTTTGCTGGACCACTGGACAACTGGACCAGTCGTATCCCACACGCTGGACACCAATCAATGTAACAACCCCAGACCTACTGGGATATGCCACAGTTTCACTAAGCTGCCACCAACCATTCCCTGTAAGGAGTCACACAGACCAGGAATGGATTTTTAACAAATAAAAGAACAAGGTTTATTTAAATAACACACAGGGAAAAATAAAATGATCAAGTGAATAGGATACAGTAACGTGGCTTAGTCTCAATCATACATACACCAGTTTGGTTCACACAGAACACCTTTAAATAAAGCACAGACCCTGAACCTATCAGTTCTGGCTACCCATAAAGACACCTGAACCTATCAGGTAGGTACTGACTGACACACAGTAGTACCCTGTCTGACACACAGACTCCCACACCAGCTTCTTCTTCCCAGCTTCTCCAAACTCTTCTAAACTTCTCCACACAGGCTTCACATATATATACAGTACAGCCCCTCCTCCTGATGTCCCGCCTTCCACTCCCCATAGGATGGAACTTTCCCTCCAACCCATGACAGACAGGTAACATCAGTGCTGTATGTAACACAGACTTCTCTGGCCGCAAAATTTAGGTTTGACTTGCAGACTGAGATTTGACTTACAGACCAGAAAAAAACCAAAATGGAACAAAAACGGCCTGTTACAGGATTAATTGGTTTTCAATGCACTGTAGGTCAATGGAGACTTGACTTACAGACTTTTTGACTTGAGAACCGCCTTCCAATATGGATTAAGTTCTCAAGTCAAGACCCCACTGTACCTGGTAAGTGAATTTCTTTTAGGTTTTTTAAAGTTTCTGCCCTTTTTCAATGTATTTCTATGGGAAATTTGGATTCAACTGGCAAACTTTTCAACTAGTTCTGGGCATCTAATAGAGAATGTATTTCCAAAGGGTGTTGCAGCAAGGAAACTAACTGTGTCTCGTGACTTCTAACTGGATTACAGTACCTGCTTCCTGATTTCAGTTACTATAGTTTGTATTCAGTTTTTTTTGGCTGGTCAAGAACATTATTCCTGGCTTTGTGTGTTGTGCCTTGCATGCTATAAACATTCAATTATGTCAGAAAATGGAGATTTGGTCTTATGCTGAGCATGTGCTACTGCTGGTGAATGGGATCAGGTTAAGCTTTGTGTTGCTGTTCTTTTGCATAACCTAAAGTAAATAAGGAAAACCAGTTGTTAAATAGTTTAATTCCACTATTTATCCTCCACACAACTAAAAGGGACCTCTCAATGCAGTGCCCAATCAGACAAACCATTTCTAATTTAATATAGGATTGAGCTGTAGATGGGCAGAGTTGCACAACAATCTCATCTGTCATTTCTATAAGCATGGGGAGGAGGTGGATGAAAGGAAATGTAAAATATAGGTAGCGTGGTATAGGTCTTATCACTGGCTGATAATGGTCTATATGTACTTGAATTAAATTTATGGTACATGAGTACACAAAGCTTTAAGTCTCTCCATTTGTTAATGACAGTGGTAATGGTTCTTAATGCCACTGTTGACTGCTGTTCACTTTACATGGTTCAAATGTTATTCTGTTATAGTGTATTAAATATTTTATTACAGTATTTGGTTCAGAATATATTTTCCCTGTTTAACCCCTCTAAAAATTATGTGCGTCTTAAGATCCGGAGCGTCTTATGGAGCAAAAAATACGGTAAGTTTCCACACTCAGCCTTTCCCAACTTTTCTAACACATTTCTGTGTTTTTTGTTAAAATCTGTCCTAAAATGTTAATTTCTCATTTTACTAAGAGGGTAGATTTTGCAGACTCTCAGTATGCAGTGATGCATAATTCTGGAAAACAGACGTAACATCTGTTTTTATGTCCTGCATCTTTAACATCTAATTAAAATATACACATCCATTTTCTTATTGAAGCAAATTAACTATGACCAACAGACTCTTTCCAGTGTGGTGCCCTCAGCTTGCCCAATCAGCTTCATCCCAGTTCTTCAGATTTCAGGACCAGTCTAGTGGGTGGTCCTTTGCGACATCACAGGTGGGACTATGGATGGTGGGAGACAGGCAACAGTGGAACAGGCTGCTGCCTTCCTGCACTGTATATAGATTTCCCAGTGACTCTCATTGGAAACCAGTTGTTTTACCAAATCCCAACATTTTCCAACTTAGGTTTTTCTAGATTTTTAGACTATATCTCCCATCCTTATTAAACATTGAACATCTTGGCTAGGGCTAATGAAAGTTGTAATCCAAAACATTTGGAAGGACTTCCAGTTGCATGGAACTTTGACCCAGTCCAGTTAAGTTCTTTTTCTGTTTTCAGAACCCCAAAGTTGTGTCCCCATCTGCAAAGTGGAAAACTCATCCAACCTGGAAATAATAAGGCAAGACAGAGAGATGGAGTAAAAGTGCCAAAACTTTATTAATAATACAAGTGGTGCCTCGCTAGACGATGATAATCCGTTCCACTGAAATTGCTGTTTAGCAAAATCATTGTCTAGCAAAAAGCATTTTCCCCATTGGAATGCATTGAAACCTGTTTAATGTGTTCCAATGGGGAAGAATTGTCATTGTCTAGTGAAGATCGGCCATAGGAAAGGCGCTTTGCGAACCGCTGATCAGCTGTTTAAATTGCTGTCTTGCGAAGCTTAGGTCCCGAAAACACCTGTTTTGCGAGCGCGGAGGGAGCTGTCAAAATCGTTGTCTAGTGAAAATCGGTTTGCAAAACAGGGACCAAACATTGTCCAGCGAAATTCCCCCATAGGAATCACTGTTTTGCGAATCACTATAGCGATCACAAAAAGTCAATGTCTAGCGAAAAAACTGTCATGCGGGGTAACTGTCTAGCGAGGCACCACTGTAATTCCTTATCTTGCAGAGGGATCAACCTGTGGTGCAGATCCTGGGCTTGAGATCAAGGTACACTGACTACCTCTCCCTGCCCCAAAGGATAAGCCCTATACTCCAAGGCCTTATTTAAATTATAGCCAACCCATGTCCAGCCTCACTTTTAAGGAAACCTCTCCAGGCCCATTTCCAACCCCAGTCTCATGAATGACTTTTACTCCATTGTGACAATCAAGTTAAAGATTGGTCCCCACCTGGGTGCCCAAATCTCATAAACCTATGCACCCCAGTGAGGGCCCCCAATCATCAATGAGAACCCTGTGGTGCCCATTGCTACCTTCCCGCCTTCCGTTCTACCTGCTCTAGTTATGACCACCTGTTTATGCTCACCACCACCCCAGATCCGCACTGCAGGATGGAGTAGGATGGGAATGGGCAAAAATGATCCTGGGCTCCTTTTGTTCCATAAACTAAGCTAAACCTCTCTATACAACCCTTATGTGACCACTTACCTCACTTTTGTCCCACAGGGCAGATTGGTGGTCCAATGGATGGGCTGAGCACCAACAACGAAAGGGGTAAGTATTGTGGTGGGGCAGACATATATGCCCTCCTAATCTCTGCCCATCATGCTAAATGCATGGGATGTAGGGCATCCCCACACCAATCTTGCCTCTTTTGGGGCAGGGCAAGACACGCCCTCCACATTAGCCTCTGAGCATCAGCATTGTGTTGGAGATGGCATGTCTGAAATGTAGCATTTTTAATATGTAATTTAGCTGATGATTTCAGTCAAGAAGAAGCTTTCAGAAAAATAGGGAATTGTCGGCAGAAATTGCTAGTTGTCTTCCATTTTCTCTGCTGGTACATTTCAAGTTTGAATAGAGATCACAGTAGAAATTCCCCATGAGTATGCTGCTTCTCTCATGAACCTTCAGAGAAAATGGTATCATCAGATAAAGGCAAACTATGAATTGTTGCAATGTTCTAAACTGGAGACTTATAAAAGAATAATACGAAATCTATCATGGTTATCTTAAAATTATTGTTTCAAGAGTGTATTTTTGAATACCTCCTCTTAGACGCAAACCAAAATTCATTTTAAGATTCATCTGTCACAGTTTTACCATTTGCTTACCATCTCTGTTGGGGGTATGCAATGAGTTGAGCACATCTGGTTTGTTCATCCATTGGCATGATGTAGACATGAATCAATAATAATTTGCAACTCAACAGCAACCTAATAAGTAGTTTTTTTATTGTTATCTAAAGAGAATGATCAATATCCAAGCATTTACTTAAGGTGATTCCTGCAATGAAGTTACAGCTTTCATTAAACTTAGGCCATTGAAAGCTAATATAGGAAATACTAACTATGGATACAGGTGGAGGCCCTCAGAGCCCCTTTGTATCTTAATAAAGAGGATACAGAGCGGAGCAAACTAGCACTCTAACCTTTAGAAGATGTTCCAACTTCCAACTTGTTCCTAAGTCTGTGATTTGTGTGTGTGTGTGGTACTGGATATATAGTAATGGAAGCAATGCAAATGTGTGACTCACAGGAAAAGAGAATCACGATGGAGAAGGTTGAAGGCATCAGGAAAAGAGGAAGACCAAATATGAGATAGATTCAACAAAAGAAGCCACATCCTTCAGTTTGCATAATCTGAGCAAGACAGTTAATAATAAGACCCCTTGGAAGTCCCTAATGCTTTTTCTTGTAATTTGGGATGGCTTTCTCAATGGTTGCCCCTGAGCTATGGAATGCACTATCCCAAGAAGCTGGGTTGGCTCACTCCCTCTTGTCCTTCCACTAGCAGACAAAGACTTTCCTTTTTAGGGAGGTGTTTAATTGATCTGATCAAATAGAGGTCATTATGAGATGCGGTATATACTGAATTGAGCCGGGCATGTTATTGTTTATTAATTGTGGCTTTTAATATTCTCATTTGCCTCATTGTTTTTTAATATTATATCTTACTGTGCTTTTACTTGTATTTTTTAAACTTTGTTTTAATTAATTGTGAGTTACCCAAAGTCCCCTATGGAGAGAAAGATAAAAGGAATAAATATATAAGAATTGCTGTAAATTGGAAGCATCATGACAGCACAGAACAATATAATGATGGGGGTTTGCTATGTAGCACCCTACCTAGTCATTTAAAGCCATCACTCAGCCAATCATCTTTCCACAAGTACACACGTACACTTGATCCTAAGTAAAGATGGGCACAAATAATGCTGTGGTGCAGTTTGGCAAATCAGGCCCATAGATGTTGCACAGCAGGCAAGGAATCTGGGATGCTGTGCAACACCTGTGGGCCCAATCCACCAAACTGTGCCAAAGTACCAAACCACAGTTCATGACCATCTCTAATCCTAGCAGTGCAATGATGTTTTAGCAAAATTTAGTAAACTAATCTGTGTGAGAGTAGAAGAAGAAGAAGAAGAAGAAGAAGAAGAAGAAGAAGAAGAAGAAGAAGAAGAAGAAGAAGAAGATTAGCTTCCATTTGAAAAGGGTGATATTGGGCGCATGCAGGGAGTAAAGAAGCCATTGCAGTAGCACAGTGGCTAGGTAATGGATGCAACAACTGATTCTTTATGCTCCCAAAGGAACTGATGATAAGGCAGTATCTCTGCGAATTAGCCATTTTCATGGGAATATTAGGGGACTCACAAGCGCCAAGTGAAACAGATATGGAGGACTGATGACCAGTGAGTTATCATAGCTAATAACAAGGA